>NC_140738.1:11870000-11875000 GCF_050655825.1 Lonchura striata
GGAGGAGGACGAGGCGGAGGAGGGCGAGGAGGAGGAGGACCAGGAGGAGGAGTTGGAGGGCGACGACGAGGAGGAGGAGGACGAGGAGGAGGAGGAGGAGGAGGACGAAGACCAGGAGGTGGAGGACGAGGAGGAGGAGGAGGAGGACGAAGACAAGGAGGAGGAGGACGAGGAGGAGGAGGACGAGGACGAGGACAAGGACGAGGAGCAGGAGGAGGAGGAGGAGGACGAGGACGAGGAGGAGGAGGAAGAGGACGAGGAGGAGGAAAAGGAGGACGAGGACGAGGAGGAGGAGGACAACGAGGAGGTGGAGGACGAGGAGGAGGAGGAGGACGACAAAGAGGAGGAGGAGGACAAGGACGAGGATGAGTAAGAGGAGGACGAGGATGAGGAGGAGGAGGACGAGGAGGAGGAGGATGAGGAGGAGGAGGACAAGGAGGAGGAAAAGGAGGACGAGGACGAGAAGCAGGAGGAGGAGGAGGAGGAGGAGGAGGAGAAAGAGGAGGAGGAGGACAAAGACGAGGAGGAGGAGGACGACGAGGAGGTGGAGGACGTGGAGGAGGAGGAGGACGACAGGAGGAGGAGGACGAGGATGAGGATGAGTAGGAGGAGGACGAGGATGAGGAGGAGGAGGACGAGGATGAGGAGGAAGAGGACGAGGAGGAGGAAAAGGAGGACGAGGACGAGAAGGAGGAGGTGGATGACGAGGAGGAGGAGGACGAGGAGGAGGAGGAGGAGGAGGGGGACGAGGAAGAGGAGGACGAGGAGGAGGAGGAGGAGGAGGAGGAGGAGGAGGAGGAGGAGGACGAAGACCAGGAGGAGGAGGACGAGGAGGAGGAGGACGAGGAGGAGGAGGAGGAGGACGAAGACCAGGAGGAGGAGTACGAGGAGGAGGAGGACGAGGACGAGGAGGAGGAAAAGGAGGACGAGGACGAGGAGGAGGAGGAGGAGGAGGAGGACGAGGAGGAGGAGGACGAGGAGGAGGAGGAGGAGGATGAGGAGGAGGAGGACGAGGACGAGGAGGAGGAGGAGGACGAGGAGGAGGACGAGGAAGAGGGGGAGGAGGATGAGGAGGAGGAGCACGAGGATGAGGAGGAGGAGGACCAGGAAGAGGAGGACGAGGAGGAGGATGAGGAGGACGAGGAGGACGAGGAGGATGAAGAGGAGAAGGATGAGGAGGAGGACGAGGATGAGGAGGAGGAGGACGAAGAGGAGGAAAAGGAGGACGAGGACGAGGAGGAGGAGGACGAGGAGGAGGATGAGGACGAGGAGGAGGAGGACAAGGAGGAGGACGAGGAGGAGGAGGACGAGGAGGAGGTGGAGGACGAGGAGGAGGATGAGGAGGACGAGGAGGACGAGGAGGAGAAGGACGAGGATGTGGACGAGGAGGACGAGGATGAGGAGGAGGAGGACGATGAGGAGAAGGACGAGGAGGAGGACGAGGAGGAGGAGGACGAGGAGGAGGAGGAGGAGGACGAGGAGGAGGACGAGGACGAGGAGGAGGAGGAGGAGGAGGAGGACGAGGAAGAGGAGGAGGAGGACGAAGACGAGGAGGAGGAGGACGACGAGGAGGTGGAGGACGAGGAGGAGGAGGAGGACGACAAAGAGGAGGAGGAGGACGAGGAGGAGGACGAGGAGGAGGAGGAGGAGGAGGACGAGGAGGAGGAGGAGGAGGAGGAGAACGAGTAGGAGGAGGAGGAGGACGAAGACAAGGAGGAGGAGGACGAGGAGGAGGACGAGGAGGAGGAGGAGGAGGAGGAGGAGGACCAGGAGGAGGACGTGGAGGACGAGGAGGAGGAGGAGGAGGACGAGGAGGAGGAGGACGAGGAGGAGGAGGAGGAGGACCAAGACCAGGAGGAGAAGGACGAGGACGAGGACGAGGACGAGGATGAGGACGAGGACGAGGAGCAGGAGGAGGAGGAGGAGGAGGACAAGGAGGAGGAGGACGAGGAGGAGGACGAGGAAGAGGACGAGGAGGAGGAAAACGATGAGGAGGACGAGGACGAGGAGGATGAGGATGATGAGGAGGAGGACGAGGAGGAGGAAAAGGACAACGAGGACGAGGACGAGGAGCAGGAGGAGGAGGAGGAGGAGGAGGACAAGGAGGAGGAGGACAAGGAGGAGGGCGAGGAAGAGGACGAGGAGGAGGAAAACGATGAGGAGGACGAGGACGAGGAGGAGGAGGACGAGGAGGAGGACAACGAGGAGGAGGAGGACGAGGAGGAGGACGAGGAGGAGGAGGACGAGGATGAGTAGGAGGAGGACGAGGATGAGGTAGAAGAGGAGGAGGAGGATGAAGAGGAATATGAGGAGGACGAGGAGGACGAGGAGGAGGAGGAGGACGAGGAGGAGGAGGAGGAGGACGAGGAGGAGGACGAGGAGGACGAGGAGGAGGAGGAGGACGAGGATGAGGAGGAGAAGAAGGACGAGGAGGAGGAGGACGAGGAGGAGGAGGACGAGGAGGAGGAGGAGGAGGACGAGGAGGAGGAGGAGGAGGAGGAGGAAGACGAGGAGGAGGAGGATGAGGAGGAGGTGGATGAGGAGGAGGAGGACAAGGAAGAGGAGGAGGAGGAGGACGAGGAGCAGGAGGAGGAGGAGGAGGACGAGGAGGAGGAGGAGGAGGACGAAGACGAGGAGGAGGAGGACGAGGAGGAGGAGGAAGAGGACGAGGGGGAGGAGGACGAGGAGGAGGAAGACGAGGAGGAGGACGAGGAGGAGGAGGACGAGGAGGAGGACGAGGAGGAGGAGGACGAGGATGAGTAGGAGGAGGACGAGGAGGAGGAGGAGGACGAGAAGGAGGAGTAGGACGAGGAGGAGGAGGAGGACGAGGAGGAGGAGGAGAAGAAGGACGAGGAGGAGGAGGACGAGGAGGAGGAGGACGAGGAGGAGGAGGAGGAGGACGAGGAGGAGGAGGAGGAGGAGGAGGAGCAGGAGGATGAGGAAAAAGAGGACGAGGAGTAGGAAAAGGAGGACGAGGACGAGAAGGAGGAGGAGGCGGACGACGAGGAGGACGAGGACGAGGAGGACGAGGACGAGGAGGAGGATGACGAGGAGGAGGAGGATGAGGAGGAGGAGGAGGACGAGGAGGAGGAGGAGGAGGAGGAGGAGGAGGAGGAGGAGGACGAGGAAGAGGAGGAGGAGGACGAAGACGAGGAGGAGTAGGACGACGAGGAGGTGGAGGACGAGGAGGAGGAGGATGAGGAGGAGGTGGATGAGGAGGAGGACGAGGAGGAGGACGAGGAGGAGGAAGACGAGGAGGAGGACGAGGAGGAGGAGGACGAGGAGGAGGAGGGCGAGGAGGAGGAGGACGAGAAGGAGGAGGTGGAGGACGACGACGAGGAGGAGGAGGACGAGGAGGAGGAGGAGGAGGAGGACGAAGACCAGGAGGTGGAGGACGAGGAGGAGGAGGAGGAGGACGAAGACCAGGAGGAGGAGGACGAGGAGGAGGAGGAGGAGGACGAGGACGAGGACGAGGACGAGGAGCAGGAGGAGGAGGAGGAGGATGACGAGGAGGAGGAGGAGGAGGAGGAGGAAGAGGACGAGGACGAGGATGAGTAGGAGGAGGACGAGGACGAGGAGGAGGAGGACGAGGAGGAGGAGGAGGAGGACGAGGAGGACGAGGACGAGGAGGAGGATGACGAGGAGGTGGAGGACGTGGAGGAGGAGGAGGACGACAAAGAGGAGGAGGAGGACGAGGACGAGGATGAGTAGGAGGAGGGCGAGGATGAGGAGGAGGAGGACGAGGAGGAGGAGGAGGAGGACGAAGACGAGGAGGAGGAGGATGACGAGGAGGTGGAGGACGAGGAGGACGAGGAGGAGGAGGATGAGGAGGAGGAGGAGGAGGAGGAGGAGGAGGATGAGGAGGAGGACGAGGAGGAGGAGGATGAGGAGGAGGATGATGAGGAGGAAGAGGACAAGGAGGAGGAGGAGGACAAGGAGGAGGAGGAGGAGGAGGACGAGGAGGAGGAGGATGAGGAGGAGGACGAGGAGGAGGAGGATGAGGAGGAGGAGGACGAGGAGGAGGAGGACAAGGAGGAGGACGAGGAGGAGGACGAGGCGGAGGAGGACGAGGAGGAGGTGGAGGTGGCCCAGGAAGAGGCGGACAAGGAGGAGGATGAGGAGGACGAGGAGGACGAGGAGGAGAAGGACGAGGATGAGGACGAGGAGGACGAGGACGAGGAGGAGGAGGACAATGAAGAGAAGGTCGAGGAGGAGGACGATGAGGAGGAGGACGACGACGAGGAGGAGGAGGACGAGGAGGCGGAGGAGGAGCACGAGGAGGAGGAGGACGATGAGGAGGAGGACGAGGAGGAGGAGCACGAGGATGAGGAGGAAGAGGACGAGGAAGAGGAGGAGGAGGATGAAGACGAGGAGGAGGAGGACGACGAGGAGGTGGAGGACAAGGAGGAGGAGGAGGGCGACAAAAAGGAGGAGGAGGACGAGGAGGAGGACGAGGAGGAGGAGGATGAGGAGGAGGACGAGGACGAGGAGGAGGAGGACGACGAGGAGGACGAGGACGAGGAGGAGGAGGAGGAGGACGACGAGGAGGACAAGGACGAGGACGAGGAGGACGAGGAGGAGGAGGAGGATGACGAGGAGGAGGAGGACGAGGAGGAGGAGGACGAGGACGAGGAGGAGGACGAGGAGGAGGAGGACGAGGAGGAGGAAGAAGAGGAGGAGGAGGACGAAGACGAGGAGGAGGAGGACGACGAGGAGGTGGAGGACGAGGAGGAGGAGGAGGACGACAAAGAGGAGGAGGAGGACGAGGAGGAGGACGAGGAGGAGGAGGATGAGGAGGAGGAGGACAAGGAGGAGGAGGAGGAGGAGGACGAGGAGGAGGAGGACGAGGAGGAGGAGGAAGAGGAGGAGGAGGACATAGAGGAGGAGGACGAGGAGGAGGAGGAGGAGGAGGAGGACGAGGAGGAGGAGGAGGAGGACGAAGACGAGGAGGAGGAGGACGAGGAGGAGGAAGACGAGGGGGAGGACGAGGAGGAGGAGGG
>NC_140738.1:11877500-12132500 GCF_050655825.1 Lonchura striata
GATAAGGAGGAGGAAAAGGAGGACGAGGACGAGGAGGAGGACGAGGAGGAGGAGGACGAGGAGGAGGAGGACGAAGAGGAGGAGGAGGACATGGAGGAGGACGAGGAGGAGGAGGACGAGGAAGAGAAGGAGGAGGAGGAGGACGAGGAGGAGGAGGATGAGGAGGAGGACGAGGACGAGGACGAGGAGGAGGAGGAGGAGGACGACGAGGAGGACGAGGACGAGGACGAGGAGGAGGAGGACGACGAGGAGGAAGAAGAGGAGGAGGAGGACGAAGACGAGGAGGAGGAGGACGACGAGGAGGTGGAGGACGAGGAGGAGGAGGAGGACGACAAAGAGGAGGAGGAGGACGAGGAGGAGGACGAGGGGGAGGAAGATGAGGAGGAGGAGGACAAGGAGGAGGAGGAGGAGGAGGACGAGGAGGAGGAGGACGAGGAGGAGGAGGATGAGGAGGAGGAGGACAAGGAGGAGGAGGAGGAGGAGGACGAGGAGGAGGAGGAGGAGGAGGAGGACGAGGAGGAGGAGGACGAGGACGAAGACCTGGAGGTGGAGGGCGAGAAGGAGGAGGAGGAGGAGGAGGAGGAGGAGGACGAAGACCAGGAGGAGGAGGACGAGGTTCAGGAGGATGAGGACGAGGACGAGGACGAGGAGCCGGAGGAGGAGGAGGACGAGGAGGACGAGGAGGAGGAGGAAGAGGACAAGGAGGAGGAAAAGGAGGACGAGGACGAGGAGGAAGAGGAGGAGGACGACGAGGAGGACGAGGACGCAGACGAGGACGAGGACGATGAGGATGAGGACGAGGAGGAGGATGACGAGGAGGAGGAGGACGAGGAGGAGGAGGAGGACGAGGAGGAGGAGGAGGAGGACGACGAGGAGCAGGAGGAGGACGAGGAGGAGGAAGAGGAGGACGAAGACGAGGAGGAGGAGGACGACGAGGAGGTGGAGGACGAGGAGGAGGAGGAGGACGACAAAGAGGAGGAGGAGGACAAGCACGAGGATGAGTAGGAGGAGGACGAGGATGAGGAGGAGGAGGACGAGGAGGAGGAGGACGAGGAGGAGTATAAGGAGGAGGAGGAGGACGAGGAGGAGGAAGAGGAGGATGAGGAGGAGGAGGACAAGGAGGAGGAGGAGGAGGAGGAGGAGGACGAAGACGATGACGAGGAGGAGGAGGAGGACCAGGAGGACCAGGAGGAGGAGGAGGAGGACGAAGACGAGGAGGAGGAGGATGAGGAGGCGGAGGACGAGGACGAGGAGGAGGAGGACGAGGAGGAGGAAGACGAGGAGGAGGACGAGGAGGAGGAGGACGAGGAGGAGGAGGACGAGGAGGAGGATGAGGAGCAGGAGGACGAGGATTAGTAGGAGGAGGATGAGGAGGAGGAGGAGAAGGACGAGGAGGAGGAGGATGAGGAGGAGGAGGACAAGGAGGAGGAAAAGGAGGACGAGGACAAGGAGGAGGACGAGGAGGAGGAGGACGAGGAAGAGAAGGAGGGGGAGGAGGACGAGGAGGAGGAGGACGAGGAGGAGGAGGACGAGGAGGAGGATGAGGACAAGGAGGACGTGGAGGACGAGGATGAGGAAGAGGACGAGGAGGATGAGGATGAGGAGGTGGAGGACGAGGAGGAGGAGGACGAGGACGAGGAGGAGAAGGAGGAGGAGGACGAGGAGGAGGAGGACGAGGACGAGGACGAGGAGGACGAGGACGAGGAGGAGGAGGACGAGGAGGAGGAGGACGAGGAGGAGGAGGACGAGGAGGAGGAGGAGGAGGAGGACGAGGACGAGGAGGAGGAGGACGAGGAGGAGGAGGACGAGGAGGAGGAGGAGGAGGACGAGGTGGAGGAGGACGAGGAGGAGGAGGACGAGGAGGAAGAGGACGAGGAGGAGGACGAAGACGAGGAGGACGAGGACGGGGAGGACGACGACGAGGAGGAGGACGAGGAGGAGGAGCACGAGGAGGAGTACGAGGAGGAGGACGAGGAGGAGGAGGACGAGGAGGAGGAGGACAAGGAGGAGGACGAGGAGGAGGAGGATCAGGAAGAGTAGGACGAGGAGGAGGATGAGGAGGACGAGGAGGATGAGGAGGAGAAGGACGAGGATGAGGACGAGGAGGACGAGGATGAGGAGGAGGAGGACGAGGAGGAGAAGGACAAGGAGGAGGATGAGGAGGAGGAGGAGGAGGACGAGGAGGAGGAGGACGAGGAGGAGGACGAGGATGATGAGGAGGAGGAGGACGAGGAGGAGGAGGACGAGGAGGAGGAGGAGGACGACAAAGAGGAGGAGGAGGACGAGCACGAGGAGGAGTAGGAGGAGGACGAGGATGAGGAGGAGGAGGACGAGGAGGAGGAGGACGAGGAGGAGTATACGGAGGAGGAGGAGGACGAGGAGGAGGAGGAGGAGGATGAGGAGGAAGAGGACAAGGAGGAGGAGGAGGAGGAGGAGGAGGACGAAGACGAGGACGAGGAGGAGGAGGAGGACCAGGAGGACCAGGAGGAGGAGGAGGAGGACGAAGACGAGGAGGAGGAGGATGAGGAGGCGGAGGACGAGGACCAGGAGGAGGAGGACGAAGAGGAGGAAGACGAGGAGGAGGACGAGGAGGAGGAGGACGAGGAGGAGGAGGACGAGGAGGAGGATGAGGAGCAGGAGGACGAGGATTAGTAGGAGGAGGATGAGGAGGAGGAGGAGAAGGACATGGAGGAGGAGGACGAGGAGGAGGAGGACGAAGAGGAGGAGGAGGACATGGAGGAGGACGAGGAGGAGGAGGACGAGGAAGAGAAGGAGGAGGAGGAGGACGAGGAGGAGGAGGAGGACGAGGAGCAGGAGGAGGAGGAGGACGAAGACCTGGAGGTGGAGGGCGAGAAGGAGGAGGAGGAGGAGGAGGAGGAGGAGGACGAAGACCAGGAGGAGGAGGACGAGGTGGAGGAGGACGAGGACGAGGACGAGGAGCCGGAGGAGGAGGAGGAGGAGGAGGACGAGGAGGAGGAGGAAGATGACAAGGAGGAGGAAAAGGAGGACGAGGACGAGGAGGAGGAGGAGGAGGAGGAGGACGACGAGGAGGACGAGGACGCAGACGAGGACGAGGACGATGAGGATGAGGACGAGGAGGAGGATGACGAGGAGGAGGAGGACGAGGAGGAGGAGGAGGAGGAGGAGGAGGAGGAGGAGGACGATGAGGAGCAGGAGGAGGACGAGGAGGAGGAGGAGGAGGACGAAGACGAGGAGGAGGAGGACGACGAGGAGGTGGAGGACGAGGAGGAGGAGGAGGACGACAAAGAGGAGGAGGAGGACGAGCACGAGGATGAGTAGGAGGAGGACGAGGATGAGGAGGAGGAGGACGAGGAGGAGGAGGACGAGGAGGAGTATAAGGAGGAGGAGGAGGACGAGGAGGAGGAGGAGGAGGATGAGGAGGAGGAGGACAAGGAGGAGGAGGAGGAGGAGGAGGAGAACGAAGACGAGGACGAGGAGGAGGAGGAGGACCAGGAGGACCAGGAGGAGGAGGAGGAGGACGAAGACGAGGAGGAGGAGGATGAGGAGGCGGAGGACGAGGACGAGGAGGAGGAGGACGAGGAGGAGGAAGACGAGGAGGAGGACGAGGAGGAGGAGGACGAGGAGGAGGAGGACGAGGAGGAGGATGAGGAGCAGGAGGACGAGGATTAGTAGGAGGAGGATGAGGAGGAGGAGGAGAAGGACGAGGAGGAGGAGGATGAGGAGGAGGAGGACAAGGAGGAGGAAAAGGAGGACGAGGACGAGGAGGAGGACGAGGAGGTGGAGGACGAGGAAGAGAAGGAGGGGGAGGAGGACGAGGAGGAGGAGGACGAGGAGGAGGAGGACGAGGAAGAGGATGAGGACAAGGAGGACGTGGAGGACGAGGATGAGGAAGAGGACGAGGAGGATGAGGATGAGGAGGTGGAGGACGAGGATGAGGAGGAGGAGGACGAGGACGAGGAGGAGAAGGAGGAGGAGGACGAGGAGGAGGAGGACGAGGACGAGGACGAGGAGGACGAGGACGAGGAGGACGAGGACGAGGAGGAGGAGGACGAGGAGGAGGAGGACGAGGAGGAGGAGGAGGAGGAGGACGAGGACGAGGAGGAGGAGGACGAGGAGGAGGAGGACGAGGAGGAGGAGGAGGAGGACGAAGACGAGGAGGAGGAGGAGGACAAGGAGGAGGAGGACGAGGAGGAGGAGGAGGAGGACAAAGAGGAGGAGGAGGACGAGGAGGAGGAGGACGAGGTGGAGGAGGAGAAGGAGGAGGAGGAGGAGGAGGATGACGAGGAGGAGGAGGACGAGGAGGAAGAGGACGAGGAGGAAGAGGACGAGGAGGAGGACGAAGACGAGGAGGACGAGGACGGGGAGGACGAGGACGAGGAGGAGGACGAGGAGGAGGAGCACGAAGAGGAGGACGAGGAGGAGGACGAGGAGGAGGAGGACGAGGAGGAGGAGGACAAGGAGGAGGACGAGGAGGAGGAGGATCAGGAAGAGTAGGACGAGGAGGATGAGGAGGAGAAGGACGAGGATGAGGACGAGGAGGACGAGGATGAGGAGGAGGAGGACGAGGAGGAGGATGAGGAGGAGGAGGAGGAGGACAAGGAGGAGGAGGACGAGGAGGAGGACGAGGATGATGAGGAGGAGGAGGACGAGCACGAGGAGGAGTAGGAGGAGGACGAGGATGAGGAGGAGGAGGACGAGGAGGAGGAGGACGAGGAGGAGTATAAGGAGGAGGAGGAGGACGAGGAGGAGGAGGAGGAGGATGAGGAGGAGGAGGACAAGGAGGAGGAGGAGGAGGAGGAGGAGGACGAAGACGAGGACGAGGAGGAGGAGGAGGACCAGGAGGACCAGGAGGAGGAGGAGGAGGACGAAGACGAGGAGGAGGAGGATGAGGAGGCGGAGGACGAGGACCAGGAGGAGGAGGACGAAGAGGAGGAAGACGAGGAGGAGGACGAGGAGGAGGAGGACGAGGAGGAGGATGAGGAGCAGGAGGACGAGGATTAGTAGGAGGAGGATGAGGAGGAGGAGGAGAAGGACGAGGAGGAGGAGGACGAGGAGGAGGAGGACGAAGAGGAGGAGGAGGACATGGAGGAGGACGAGGAGGAGGAGGACGAGGAAGAGAAGGAGGAGGAGGAGGACGAGGAGGAGGAGGACGAGGAGGAGGAAAAGGAGGACAAGGACGAGGAGGAGGAGGACGAGGAGGAGGATGAGGACGAGGAGGACGTGGAGGACGAGGATGAGGAAGAGGACGAGGAGGATGAGGATGAGGAGGTGGAGGACGAGGATGAGGAGGAGGAGGACGAGGACGAGGAGGAGGAGGAGGAGGAGGACGAGGAGGACGAGGACGAGGAGGACGAGGACGAGGAGGAGGAGGACGAGGAGGACGAGGACGAGGAGGAGGAGGACGAGGAGGAGGAGGACGAGGAGGAGGAGGAGGAGGAGGAGGACGAAGACGAGGAGGAGGAGGAGGACAAGGAGGAGGAGGACGAGGAGGAGGAGGAGGAGGACAAAGAGGAGGAGGAGGAGGAGGAGGAGGAGGAGGAGGAGGAGGACGAGGAGGAGGAGGACGAGGAGGAGGAGGAGAAGGAGGAGGAGGAGGAGGAGGATGACGAGGAGGAGGAGGACGAGGAGGAAGAGGACGAGGAGGAAGAGGACGAGGAGGAGGACGAAGACGAGGAGGACGAGGACGGGGAGGACGAGGACAAGGAGGAGGACGAGGAGGAGGAGGACGAGGAGGAGGAGCACGAGGAGGAGGACGAGGAGGAGAACGAGGAGGAGGAGGACGAGGAGGAGGAGGACAAGGAGGAGGACGAGGAGGAGGAGGACGAGGAGGAGGAGCACGAGGAGGAGGACGAGGAGGAGGACAAGGAGGAGGAGGACGAGGAGGAGGAGGACAAGGAGGAGGACGAGGAGGAGGAGGATCAGGAAGAGTAGGACGAGGAGGAGGATGAGGAGGACGAGGAGGATGAGGAGGAGAAGGAGGAGGATGAGGACGAGGAGGACGAGGATGAGGAGGAGGAGGACGAGGAGGAGAAGGACGAGGAGGAGGATGAGGAGGAGGAGGAGGAGTACGAGGAGGAGGAGGACGAGGAGGAGGACGAGGATGATGAGGAGGAGGAGGACGAGGAGGAGGAGGACGAGGAGGGGGACGAGGAGGACGAGGAAGACGAGGAGGAGAAGGACGAGGAAGAGGACGAGGAGGATGAGGAGGAGGACCAGGAGCAGGAGGACGAGGAGGAGGAGGTGGAGGAGGATGACGAGGAGGAGGAGGATGAGGAGGAGGAGGACGAGGAGGAGGAGGACGAGGACGATGATGAGGAGGAGGAGGACGAGGAGGAGGAAAAGGAGGACGAGGAAGAGGAGGAGGAGGACGCGGAGGAGGATGAGGACGAGGAGGACGTGGAGGACGAGGATGAGGAAGAGGACGAGGAGGATGAGGATGAGGAGGAGGAGGACGAGGATGAGGAGGAGGAGGACGAGGACGAGGAGGAGGAGGAGGAGGAGGACGAGGAGGAGGAGGACGAGGAGGAGGAGGAGGAGGACGAAGACGAGGAGGAGGAGGAGGACAAGGAGGAGGAGGAGGAGGAGGAGGAGGAGGAGGACAAAGAGGAGGAGGAGGAGGAGGAGGAGGACGAGGAGGAGGAGGACGAGGAGGAGGAGGACGAGGAGGAGGAGGACGAGGATTCGGAGGAGGAGGAGGACAAAGAGGAGGAGGAGGACAAGGAGGAGGACGAGGAGGAGGAGGACGAGGAGGACGAGGAGGAGGAAGACGAGGAGGAGTACGAGGAGGAGGACGAGGAGGAGGAGGACGAGGATGGGGACGAGGAGGAGGAGGAGGAGGACGAGGAGGAGGAGGCGGAGGAGGAGGAGGAGGAGGAGGAGTACGTGGACGAGGAGGACGAGGACGAGGAGGATGACGAGGAGGACGAGGAGGAGGAGGATGAGGAGGAGGATGAGGAGGACGAGGAGGAGGAGGAGGACGAGGAGGAGTAGGACGAGGACGAGGAGGACGAGGACGAGGACGAGGAGGACGAGGAGGAGGAAGAGGATGAGGAGGAGTAGGAGGAGGAGGACGAGGAGGAGGACAAAGAGGAGGAGGAGGACGAGGAGGAGGAGGACAAGGAGGAGGACGAGGAGGAGGACGAGGAGGAGGACGTGGAGGAGGAGGAGGAGGAAGAGGAGGAGGAGGACGACAAGGACTAGGGCAAGTATAAGGAAGATGAGGAGGAGGAGAACAAGGAAGAGGAGGAGTCAGAGAAGCATGAAGAGGAGGAATAGAAGGAGGAAGAGAGAGGGCCAGGACATGGAGGATTATGAGGTTGAGGAGGAGGTGGACAACGAGGAGGAGGAAGAGGAGAAGAAGGATGAGGACGAGGACGAGTAGGAGAAGGATGAGAATGAGGAAAAGGATGAAGATGCAGAGGACAATGAGGACGAGGAAGAGGAGGAGGAGGAGAAAGAAGATGAACAGGAGGAGGAGGAGGACAAGGAGGAGGAGGACCAGGAGGAGAAGGACGAGGAGGATGAGGATGAGCAGGATCGGGAGGATGAGGAGGAGGAACAGGAGGAAGATGAGGAGGAGGAGAAGGAGGAGAATGAGGATGAGGTGGACAATGAGGAGGATGAGGAGGATAAGGATGCGGAGGATAAGGAGGAGGAGGATGAGGAGGAGGACAAGGATGAGGGAAAGGACAAGGATGAGGAGGACAAGGAGGACGAGGAGGACAAGGAGGACAAGGAGGAGGAGGACGAGGAAGACGAGGAGGAGGAGGAAGAATAGGAGGATAAAGAGGATGAGAATGAGGATGTGTAGGGGGACATTGAAGAGGAGGAGGATAAGGATGAGCAGGACAAGGAGGTGGAGGAGGAGGGGGAGGACTAGGATGACAAGGAGGACAAGGAGGACGAGGATGAGGAGGAGGAGGAGGAGGAGGAGGAGGACGAGTAAATGGAGGATGAGGACGAGGAGGAGTGCGGGGGTTTGTAATTTTCCCTTCTTCCCCCCATTCACCCTGCCCCTTTCTTATGCGTTCCCTGTGTAAATAGTGACGGGAGACAAGTCCATTCTATAATGTCAACAAGTCTCAGTTTATTCCAAGCACACATGTACACTTATACCCGTTATAATGAAGCTCATGCATATTGCAAAACTTAGGCTCATCATTGGTGTATTAAAAACAGGTCAACCCCGCCTTTGGAGCTGTCTGAGCTTGCTTTGTTTTCCCTTACATTTATCTTTTTGCTGACCATTCTACTGTTGGGAACCAGCTTACCCAAGGACATAAGATATTATTGCTACATCTGCTATTGCTGCACTGTGCAATTTTCAGCTACTGCTTCACTAACTGCACGTAGTCATGTCCTTTCTCACGAAGCCATTCATCCACAAAACTCTCCAGATTTCTAATCAGTCATGCTGTGACATTCAATAGCCCATTATCAGCAGATGTCTGTCCTGAGGGAGGATTGATTGTGGAAGAGATAAGGAAAAACTGCCCACTTAACACAGGACAACTGCCATACAGATGGCAAATAGAACACATCTTGCTTTTCAGTCTGGGACAGGAGGACACAAACAAAATCAGCTGAGAAGGCGGCACTCTGAAAAGCAAACCAGAACTGACAGAAAATGAATGGGACAGAAATCAGTAATTCTGATAGTTTTATTTATTATGAAAATAAATCACAACCACCCAGCCCCACACAATTCTGATCCCACAACCTCAAATTTGGATCTCACTTTGCCCGATCACCTTCCAACCCCATCTCATCCTGGAGGCTGAGGAATTGAGCAATTTTAGCATGGGACTGAGGTGGCAACCAGCCATTTTGAGGTAGGATTGAGTCACTTTGAGGTGACAGACAAATCCACTTTGGGTTTTGGAGTGCAAAGATATGCAGAATACTACCAGATATCCCCCAAGAACCCACAAATCCTCCAGAATATGTTCCCAAACAGTAAATTCCACCTCAAATACCTCTAAAATGGTGGGACTTCTGACATCTCTGGTCAATACTCTTTTTAGTCATTTTTCAGGTGTTTTTAAGTGATAAAGACAAATCAGAAGAAAATTAGGGCCAAACCAACACCAGAGACCCCTTGAGCATCCCCTGGACACTGGACAAAACAAACTCAGCAGAAATCAAAGTTAACCCTCCATAAAATGCCTTGAGGAAGATTTGCTCTTTCCACAAGTCATTTCTGATGGAAACACAAATAAATCCCAAACATGAATAGACAAACAACAGAAGCAATTCTGTGGCAATTCCAAATTTCATCAGTTCCAGCACAGCTCCAGCTACTTGAGCTGGGCTTCTTGTAGGATTTAAGTAGCCTTGTGTTCCTCAGTTTGGGGTGAATGATCCTTGTCAGTCTTGCTGGTATCATTTGGTCCCTTTCCTCCAGTGATTTTAACAGAATTTTCAAAGAAGGAAAACAAAATATTTTCTTTACACTGGCCACCCACAAGAGCCATTTTCCTCGTAAGTTCTCCCAAAAGTCACTCAGAGGAAGCTGCATCCAAGCTTCCAAGAGATCCTCCAGAAAGAGCCACAAACTCCTCAGAGGAGAGAAACATGCTGTTGTCAAAGGCACCTGGGGTCAGTCAACAGTGCCCTGAACTCACTGTGCAAAATAATGTTGCAATCTGGATAATAAAATTGTTAGAGAGATGCCTCTGCCCCAATTAAGGTGCTAACAAGACCAAATCCAAAGTGGATTTTATTGAACAGTAAATGTGAGGTAGAGAGAGATGCAAAGAAAGAGAAAAGGGGAGAGAGCAAGGGAGTGACAGGGACAGAGGTCTCCCCTGGGGTGGGGCAAGTGTGACATTGTCCCCTTTGTGCGTGGCCTTCCCAGGGTGGGGGTTTTACACCTGAGCCAGTTTGGGTAAGGGGGGTGGTGTTCACCCCCCACCCCGAGCAGGGATTACCTCACTGGTTACAGTGTCAGATGTAACCAAAAGTGTTTTCAGTCACCATCTCCATAAACTGTTATCAACAGGTGGGGCAGTGTTCTTTATCTCTTCCATGGCTCAGCCCTGATAACGCCCTCCAGGGCCATCTTCTGTTAATGGGCCATTGAGTGTCACTGCAGGACTGATAAAATTACATCATCCCATTGTGGGATGCTCCACCCAGGGGGAGGAACCAAGCATTCCTGCCTGGATAAAATCTCACCTTTGCAACACCACGAATACCTTGCCTACTGGATTCCCAGAGGACAAGAGCTCCATAACCACCACTGGACCTGCAGAGGAAGACCAGACCCTTCTACAGGATCACTGCTTTGACAAAATCACGTTCATCACTCCAGCCGGACTGCAGCCACCATTTCATCAGACTGCTACCACCACCCTGAACAACGAGGTGTCAGGTTATATCCTGACTCTGTCAGGTTAAGCCAGTGTTTCTCTATCATTGCCTTGATCTTAATTTTCTTACTCAATTGTCATTCTGGCTTAGACTCTCTCCCTGGTTTGCTTTGAAGCCAGTACAAAACTCACTGTGCTCATCCCTTGTTTTCCTCCCAAAACAGGATTTCCCGTACCCAAATATTCGCCAGATGGAGAAGAAGGTTGTGAGGAAGAGGAAGATGCCCTGGGACACCAAGGCAGGTGAGGAGGAAGTCAGTGCCCCTTTCCCCCTCTCTCCTGCTCCATCTCCCAGCCCAGCCTGGTCCCCAGCTGCAGGACAGCCCCGCTGCCGGTGCCCTCCTGCCGGGGATGCACTGGGGGGATTTCCTTGCCCTTCCCTCTGGCACTGAGGCAAATCCCATCTACTCCTTGTCCTTCCTCCCCCAGAGCAAGACCTGATCGTGGAGACCAGGAAAGACAAATCCCTGCAGCAGAACCTCATGGAAGAAGCCTTTTTGAGCAACTCCACATCGCAGGAATCCAACGGGGAGGAAAAGCCCTGGAGATCCCAGAGGAGGAAGGGCTGCAAGGCCAGCCCAGGATGCTCTGAGGAGGAAAGACCCACTCTGGGCCTGGAAGGTGGGCAGAGCTTCAGCCAGAGCTCTGAGCTGGTGGTCCCTGAGAAGCTTCCTGATGGGGAGAAGCCCTACAAGTGTTTGGAGTGTGGGAAGAGCTTCAGGCAGAGCAACAATCTGAAACGACACCAGATGATCCACACAGGGGAATGGGCCTATGAGTGTGGGGAGTGTGGGAAGGGCTTCAGCTGCAACTCCCACCTTGTCAGCCACTTACACATCCACACTGGGGTGAGGCCCTACAAGTGTGGGGAGTGTGGGAAGGGCTTCAGACGGAGCTCCGACCTCATGATCCACCAACGCATCCACACTGGGGAGAGTCCCTACGAGTGTCCCGAGTGTCAGAAGAGGTTTCACAATAGCTGCAATCTCCTTGTACATCAGCGCATTCACACGGATGAGAGGCCCTTCCGCTGCCCTGACTGCAGGAAGGGCTTCAAACACAACTCCACCCTCGTCACACACCAGTGCATCCACACTGGGGAGAGGCCCTACATGTGCCCCACTTGTGGGAAGAGGTTTCAGAGCAGCTCCCATCTCCTCCGGCATGAGCGGATTCACACCGAGGAGAGGCGTTTCCTCTGCCCCGACTGTGGCAAGGGCTTCAAGCACAACTGCCACCTTGTCAGGCACTGGTGCATCCACACCAGGGAGAGGTCCTACGTGTGTCCCCAGTGTGGGAAGAGCTTCACCCAGAGCTCTCACTTGACCAAACACCAACGGAGCCACCGGTAAGGGAAGCCCTGAAAATTCCCCAGCTGCAGGAAGAGCTTTGTGCACTGCTCCAGTTTCATCCCCCATTGGAGGACCCTGTTGGGAAGAGCCCTGGTGATCCATGTTTCCTGTGATCCATGCTGGGAACACACCTGTCCCTTTCCTTGCCCCTGCCAATGACCTTATGTGGGATTGAAGGACATGAGGGTCTGGCCATGGCCCTGTCACTACATTCACTCCCACCTCAGGTCATTGCCAGGGGCAGGAAAGGGACTCTCTCTCTCCCTGAGGAGAAGGGTGTCCTTTCCATGCAGGAGGAAACACGTGGCCAGGAAGATACAATTGATGGTGATGTAGTTTTCCCTGTAACTGGTTTTTCTTATCCCTTCTGTTGTTAATATTTTTTCTGTTTCTGTTTGTTCCTTATCTTGTTGCTGTTCCCAGTAAATTGTTCTTATCCCAGCCTGAGATCTTTCCCTTTTTTCCTTCAATGGAAGGTGGGAGGGCAATGAGTGCCTGCGGGGTTTGAGTGGGAGCAGGAAATTGAGAAATCCCATTCCTGAACCCCGGCCTGTGGAAACTGAGCATCCCAGCTGATGCCAGCCCTGGTGGCCATGGCAGCAGCCTTGGGAGCGGGTCCCTGGCTGGGGCTGAGGGAACCTCTTCACTCTGGTGCCCAGGGACAGGAGTGGAGGGAGCGGCTGCAGCTGAGTTGAGGCAGGCTTAGGTTGGATCTCAGGAAAAGGTTTTTGCCCAGAGGCTGCTGGGGCACTGCCCAGGCTCCCCAGGGAAGGGTCCCAGCTCCAGGGCTCTCTGAGCTCCAGCAGCATTTGGACAGCGCTGCCAGGCCCAGGCTGGCAGTGTTGGGGTGTCCTGTGCAGGGCCAGCAGTTGGACTCGAGGATCCTGATGGGTCCCTCCCAGATCAGCCAATTCTGTGGTTCTGGATCCATGACCCTGGGGATGGGAGTGCCAATGGTTGCCATGGCAACAGGCTCCAGGCCTGAGCTGGTGTTCATGGCAACCACCCCTGGCATGGGGTCTCCATGGAGCTGCCCAGGGACTGACCATAGCAACAGGAGCTGGGGGTGGTTGCCATGGAAACTGACCATAGCAACAGGGTTTCCTGGTGATGGTTGCCTCCTTAGAATGAGATTTGTCACAGGATCTCAGAGGGGTTCCATGGGGACTTTCCAAGAGTTTCCAGGCTGTTCAAGAGCTGGAATCCCACACACGGAGCCAGGGGCTCCATGGAGCCCTCCCAAGGGTTTCTGGGGATGGCAAAGAGCCGTGTGGTCAGAGGCAGTCACAGCCATTCCATGGTGACATCCCAGGAAACCTTGGGCTGCAAAGGCACTGATCTGTCACAGGCACTCACGGGGGCTCCACGGTGACATCCCAGGAGTCCCCAGGCTGCCAAAGATCCAGGATGTCACACACACTCCTGTCATGTGCAGAGTGGGAGCTTCAGGCAAAAGCTTTATTTCATTATTGGAGAAACTCCTGCTGAGTCATGAGATGGAAAAATGACACCCAACAGCCACCATGGATCCTCAGACCCCTGCAGGGCCTACAGACTTCTAAAATTCCTTTTAAGAGAGGAGACTGGGAGTGACTGGATCCACGCCCAGCCCCAGAATTTGTCAAAGGTTTATGTATAAATGATTGGACAGGTAGAATTGAACAATTTGTCAATGCAATTTTTCATACAGGATTAATGGAATACCAGATATATTTATATAAATACAATCAGATCATGACTAGACAGTAAGCTCTTAATCAGAGTTATTTACTCCCCAGTCCAGAATCTATAACAATTATAGGATATTCTGCTCTATGAAGCAATTTTGAAGTCAGCAGGGCCTTGCTGGAGTTGTTTGAGCCCATTGCAGGCAGAGCCTCCTGCTCCAGCAGGAACTGCCTTTCCTGTGCCAGGAGCAGGGCAGGTCCCGCTGCAGGAACAGCCCCAGGCCAGCCCCAGCACAGGGAAGGCCTCGGGCACAAGGGCAGAGTGCCGTGCTGGGAGCTGTGCCAGGGATAGCCCGAGGCACCAAAGGCACCTTGGCAGCAGCAGCTGCTTGCAGGGCATGGCCAGAAGCCTCCCTTGCAACCTGGCCTGGTGGCCAGCGCTGCAGAGCTGCTGCCTCAGGGCTCATTTCTGGCTGGGCTCTGAAAAGCCACTTCTGCTCCAGGAGCCTGACTGGGAAGCCATTGGCCCAGCACCTTGGGGACAAGATATTATCAACAAAACTCTTCATGCCAGCAGAGACAAGGCAGGGGCAGAGGAAAGGGGAGAGCCAGGCCCTGGGGACAGGGCTGCCATAGTGATGGCTGTAAGATCACTGCCCTGCAGCAGCCTGGCTGCCCTCAGCAGACATTCTGGCCAAAATTGTTGTGAGGGCACCCAGCACATCTGAGAACCCACAAACAGGAATTCCATCCTTGGGGAGGGGATTTCACAGGGTCAGGTTGCACACACTCCCTGATTTTGGAGCATTCTTGGGATGGGGAATACATCTCACTGGAAAAACAGTTGCCATTTTGTGCCACTCTCATAATTATAATATATTTTGTCCTTCTAACAAATGTAAATCCACCCTCATTCAGTTTAAAGATATTGATCCTTGTTCTGTCACTGCAAGATTTTGCAGAAAATAACTTTGACTGTTTTTACATTTTCACAGACCTCGTAGAAGATCCAAAAATCTCCCAAGATGGGGTTTGGAGGCCTCATCACATAACCAGCACATAGAGGCTGCAGGCTCTGGTCTCAGTGATATGGTGATTGAGGACAGAACAGGAGTAGCCTGGGAGGGATTGGAGGGTGACTTCAGAGAGGATGGAGATTTTCTTCCTTGTATAAAACAGTGAGAAAAAGAAATAATGGCACCAAGGACAGCTGGGGAGGCACAGACTGGACACCAGAAGAAAGGAATTTCCATCCCAGGGCAGGGCTGTGGTGCAACACGTCCCCAGCAGGAGCCTGGAGCAGCTCGGGGCTTTGTGTGGCCTGGCAGGGGCAGCAGGAGGCAGAGCTGCCAGCAAAGGAAGGGCCAGCGAGGTGGGGCAGCCGGGGGTGACGACAGCCTGCAGGGACAGAGGCGCAGGGCAGGGACACCGTGGGACAGCCTGGGCTGCAGAGGGCTCAGGGATGTGCAGCAGCTGCAAGGCCCTGACAGAGCCAACCTGTGCAGCCCTTTGGCCATGGCTGCTGGCCCTGGGCCTGAGGCCACCAGGGGACAAGTGACCCTTGCAGCCCTGGGGCCTCAGTGCCTCCTTGTCCCTGCTCAGCAGCCTGGCAGGGGCCGCCCCATGGTCCTGCCCTTGGCACTGCCCATCCCCACATGCCAGTGCCCATCCCGGGAAGAGCCCTGAGCAATGAGGGAGGGACAGGATCTGCCTTGCCAGGGGCTGGGGCTCAGGCCTGGGCCCTTTGCATTCCTGAAACACATCCAGGTTTGCTCAGCACCAGAGACACCTTTCCCTTGCTTGTCCCCAGCTGCCATCAGTGCCTCCAGTGTTCTGCTCTGACTGGAACCTGGGGACACTTTCTCAGTCCTGAACCTCAGTGGGACCCATTAAAACTTCAAGAAACTTTGGAGTTTTAATTTAACTTTGAGTTCTTGAGAAGTCCAGGCAGACTCTTGAATAACAGAGAATTTCGTAAGTTCAACTGCAAGTACAGCCATTTCTGCATAGATAAGAAGGATGGTTCTTTTCCAAAGGAAGGAAAGCCCAGAGACCAAGTGTTTCAAAAGCAGGTGAGAGGCAGCCCGTGTGTTTCAAAGGGCAGCTAGACTTTTCTGCCCTGGCTGCCTTCACTTGGTATCATCCTTGGATGTACGGAATTTTGGACGTGGAATCCCAGTTTTGGCCATGGGCATCTAGACAGGATGAATGACTTTTTCCTATAGGAAAAAGAAGTGAGAAGTCCAAGTGTCCTGGAAGATGGGAGGTGTCCACCCTTAGGCTAAACCAGCCAAACCTTGGCACCTTTGGTCTATGGGCTATCCTTGGACACAGGGCATTTTGGAAGTGGAATCTCAGTTTTGGCTATGGGCACCTGGACAGGAAGACGAGTTCTTTTCATTAGGAAGGAAAGCACAGACCCCCAGTGTTTCAGAGGCAGATGAGTGTTGCCACTCAGGAAGCCAAGGTCAGCCAGACTTGTCTCAAACCTGTCTTGGCAGCTTTTCTCTGGGAGCTATCATTGGATATAACGAATTCTGGAGGCAGATCCCGAATTTTGGCCATGGGTGCCTGGTTGAGATGGATGATTTCTTCTCATAAGAAAGAAAAGCACATGGTCCCAGTATTTCAAAGGCAGATGAGAGGTGGCCCCTGGGTGGCCAAGGCAGCCAGACGTGTCTCAGACCTGGAAGATTTCATCTGGGAACAATCTTTGCATATAAGGAAATTTGGTGAAGGAATCCTGGTTTTGGCCCTGGGTCCCTGGAAAAGAAGGACAGTTCTCTCCCACAGGAAGGAAAGCCCAGAGCCCCAGTGCTTCACGGGCAGATGAGAAGCAGCCCTCAACATGCCAAGGTCAGCTGGACCTGTCAGGTGGTCCCCAGGAGGCCCAGCCAGACAGACCTGTTCCATGTTCCCTTGGTTCTGTGGGACCCCACAGTGTCACAATGGCCCCATGCTTCCATGAGGCCTTGCAGTGTCACAATGGCTTTGTGGTTCCACAAAGCCCTGATGTGTCACAATGGTCCCTCAGCTCCGTGTGCCCTCGCTGTGTCACAACGGCTCCTCTGTGACACTGCGGCTGCACAAGGTCACCATGGACCCTTGGTTCCTTGGGGTCTCTGAGTTCACAATAGTCTTCTTGATTCCATGAGGCAGCACAGTGTCACCATGGCCCCTTGGTTCCATGAGGTTCCCCAGTGTCCCCGTGGTTGCTGTCAGAGGCTGGATGAGATCCATGTCCCAAGACACCTTGGGATGCTCGGAATGCCCGTGTGGGGCCGGGGCCGGGTCAGGCCTTGGTTTGTGGTGGGACAGAGCCCCACCCCCAGCCTGGCCTGGCAGAGCTGTCAATCACACAGCAGGGGCGGTGCTGATTGGCTGAGCTGTCAACCAATCACACACCAGCAGCTGGTGCCTACCCTGACTCTGATTGGTCAATCACCTGGCAGTCCCACCCCAGGGGCGGGCCCATGGAGGCCCAGGGGGTTAAAAGCCGGAGCACGAGGCCAGCCCATGGTCTGGATCCTGCCTTCTCCTGGGGTTCTTCTGTTGGCAACACTGGAACCTGAGCAGTTGGTGCCTGTGTGTGTCTTTCTGTAGATCAGCTGCCTTTCTGCTGTTCTCTATTTCTTCTCCTTCTAATCCTGCTTACCTGGAACATTTTTTGGTAATGTAACATCTTGAGGGTTAAAGGTTTTTAGGTAAAGTGGGCAAAGTTAATGAAGTTAATGCTATGATAAGAGTTTTATGTTGAAGTGGATGTTGTATGAAACCCTTTGCTTAAGCTCCTTGATTGTCTATATTTTGCCAGTAAAAATTTGTGTCATTTTGACCTCTTAGCTCTGTTGGTTGGAGCATGGTGCCGGTATCGGCCAGGTTGTGGATTTAATCCCAGTTTGGGTCATTCACTTAAGAGCTGAACTTGATGATCCTTGTGGGTCCCGTCCTACCAAAATATTCTTTGCATCTGGCCATGATGAGAATATCTGGCTGGTGTTTCTCTTGTGCAACAAAATCAAGTAAAGGAACTTTTGGTGACCCCAAAGTGTTCTGGGGTGTTACAGCCCTGCAGACTCACAATGGCCTCTTGTTTCCATGAGGCCCCACAGTGTCACACTGGCCCCTTGGTTCCATGAGGATCTGCAGGGTCACACAGGTTTATGACATTTGTCCCTGCTGCCCCTCACATCCCCCTTCCCCACAAACAGCCCCAAGCCACCCGTGAGGGACAGGCCCTGCTGTGCCAGGCTGGGCTCAGGGCTTGGCCTTTCTGCTTCCCCCAGCCAGCCCAGGCCTTGCTCAGCATTGCAGTTCCTTGCTCTGAGCCTTGGGCTCCCTGCAATCCTGGCCTCAAGGATCTGCTCTCACCAGTCCCTGGGGAGCCTTTGGCAGTCCCTGCCCTCAGTGGGGCCCAGTGATGCTCGAAGGGACTTGGAGTTTTGCTTCTGACTCCTTGAGCAACTTCTTCAGCCTTCTCTCAGTGCCTGAGGGTCCTGGACAGAGTCCCAAATCCATGTTGGGGATCATCAAAATACAGAAAGCCCTCAGGGGAGCATTGTCTTCATTCAATGGTCTGCAGATCTCCAGGGCTTGTGCAGCTGGTTGGAGTCAGTTTGGAGTTCTTGTAAGGAGGAGGATTTCAAAGTGCACCTCATGACATTTTTCTTTAAGTAAGTGAGTATTCTTAGTTTCCAGTTCAGAGAAGAGCTGATAAAAGCATTCCCCAGGTGATCTTGATGCTCACTCCTTAGGAGGTCTGGGCATGTAGGAGAATGAGCCCCCTGAGGACTGACCCTGTTTGGACAAGCTGCTCCTCACCCCCAGCCTCACCATGTCTGACATCGCCCACCTGGCACTGACATCCCTGTGCCCTGCAGCAGAACCTTGTCCCTGAGCTCTGCAGCTCCATGTCCCAGCCCATTGCACCGTGTCCCACCTGCTCTCCTCAGGGCTCTGCCTGCACACAGGCCCCGGAGAAGATTTCCTCTTGGGAAAGAAAGAATTGAAAAGCCTGAGCAGGTTTCCTAAACAACAAAACCTACTCAAGAGCCACCTGCTCAGTACAGGCTGCCTGGAATGGTGTCACCTTTCTAGAAGGGACAGTGTGACCAGAAATGATCTCTGGAAGCAGAATTCTCTGAGTCTCCCAGCTGAATTCTCTGTCCCTGTCCTTTCCCTGGATCTCTGTTGCAGATGGAAGCTGCTGGTGCCATCCTCACCTTTAACCTCTCTTTGGAGTGCAAACAGATTTTCCCAGCTGTGTTAAGCAGGATTTGCTCAATGTTTCTATAAATCTTTTGTGTTCCCCATGGAATGAAGGGGCCATTTTGGCACTGAGGGGGTGAAATGGAAGCAAGGAGTCAATTGTGACCCTGGGGTCCCATGGAACCACGGGGCCATGGTGACACAGCAGGGCCACGTGGATCCAGTGGTCCATTGTGACACTGTGGATCCAAGGAGACCATAGAGACACCTCCCAAACCTCATGGAACCAAGGAGTCCATGGTGACCCAGCAGGGCTGCATGGAGCCAATGGTCCATGGTGACACTGCCCATCCAAGGAGGCCATTTGTACACTGCAGAAGCTCATGGAACGAGGTGGCCATTGTGACACTGAAGAACTTCATGACACCAAATATCCATGGGGACACAGCAGGGCACCATGGAACCCAGGAACCACTGTTGGCAGTGCAGAAACTTCTGGAACCAGGGCCTGTTGTGGCACTGCAGAACCAGCACAGCTGCTGCACCTTGTCCCCTGCCCTACACAGCTCCTTGGGAGGCACGGCAGGAGCAGCACCCTGGGAACCTTGGGAATGCCCCTCTGGGATCCATGGCACACGCTCTCAGGGGCTGGAATTCCAATTCCCAGCCAGGAAAAGATGTTCCTGCCCTTGAAGGCAAAGCTCTTAAGAAGGGACCAAAAGCCAAGTGGAGCAAGATACTTCAGTGACATTTCACTGCCAGCCTTCATAACTTCACCCATAGTCATTGTAGCTCGTGGATTGGGAATGAAATCAGGGCAGGGCCTTTGGTGAGAGCTGCCCTGGTCAAAGGAGGCACTGAGAGAGAAACAGAGCAGGCAAAGGAAGGCAGGAGAGAAAGGAGGTGTTTTGGTTTGGAAAGACAGGTGTCTTCTATGGAAAGCAGGAGCCTCCCCTGAAATGAAAAAATGTAGTCTCTTTCTTTCTGAATTGTTATAAATTTGAAATTAAGGGGGCCTGTCAGGTAAAAATATGGGAGCAGGAATAACAGCTTTTTATTAGCGAAAAAAACAAAAAGATAAAATAAAGAATGCAGTAAACTAAAACAACACTGACAGAGTCAGAATACAACCTGACACCCTGTCCAACACAGTCCAATTGGACTTGTGGGTGCAGTCCTCCAGGAGTGTCAGGTGTGGTTCTGTTGGAGAAGTGATCCTGTAGGAATGGGAGTCTTCTTCTGAAGAGGGAGAGGCAGCTGTTCCTCTGAGAAATCCAGCACAGAAAAATCTGTGTTGGTGGGCCGGAATCTCAAGACTGGATGCAGGTAGGAATGCTTGGCTCCTCCCTCTGGGCGGAACATCTCACAATGGGGTGTTACAGTTCTTATCAGTCATCCAGTGACATTCAATAGCCCATTATCAGCAGATGTCTCCCCTGAGGGAGGATTGCTTGTAGAAGAGATAAGGAAAAACTGCCCACTTAACACAGGACAACTGTCATACAGATGGCAAATAGAACACATCTTGCTTTTCAGTCTGGGGCAGGAGGACATAAACAAAATCAGCTGAGAAGGCAGCACCCTGAAAAGCAAACCAGAACTGACAGAAAATGAATGGGACTAAAATCAATAATTCTGATAGTTTTACTTATTATCAAAATAAATCACACCCACTCAGCCCCACACAATCCTGACCCCACAACCTCAAATTTGGATCTCACTTCTCCCGATCTCCTTCCAACCCCATCTCATCCTGGAGGCTGAGGAATTGAGCAATTTTGGCATTGGGCTGAGGTGGGAACCAGCCATTTTGAGGTAGGATTGAGTCACTTTGAGGTGACAGACCAATCCACCTTGGGTTTTGGAGTGCAAAGATATGGAGAACACTACCAGATATTCCCCAAAGAAGCCACAAATCCTCCAGAATATGTTCCCAAACAGTAAATTCCATCAAAAATACCTCTAAAATCGTGGGACTTTTGACATCTCTGGTCAATACTCTTTTTAGTCATTTTCCATGTGTTTTTAAGTGATAAAGACAAATCCGAAGTAAATTAGAGCCAAACCAAAACCAGAGACCCCTTGAGCATCGCCTGGACACTGGACAAAACAAAGTCAGGAGAAATCAAATTTAACCCTACATAAAATGCCTTGAGGAAGATTTGCTCTTCCCACAAGTCATTTCTGATGGAAACACAAACAAATCCCAAACATGAATAAACCAACAACAGAAGGAATTCTCTAGCAATTCCAAATTTCATCAGTTCAAGCACAGCTCCAGCTCAGATGCTGGCAGGTTCCAAAAAAAAAAAACAAACACGGAAATTTGTCCCAATACAGATTATTAAAAGGAAGGGAAAGGTCTGTGTAACTATCACAAAGGTGACAGGGACCAAGAAAATAATGCTTCTTCCTTCAAAGCCCATGAATTCAGGAGTTATTTGGGAATTTAGCTACTTGAGCTGGGCTTCTTGTAGGATTTAAGTAGCCTTGTGTTCCTCACCGGGTGGTGAATGATCCTTGTCAGTCTTGCTGGTATCATTTGGTCCCTTTCCTCCAGTGATTTTAACAGACTTTTCAAAGAAGGACAACAAAATATTTTCTTTACACTGGCAACCCACAAGAGCTATTTTCCTCATAAGTTCTCCCTAAGGTCACTCAGAGGAAGCTGCATCCAAGTTTCCAAGAGTTCCTCCAGAAAGAGCCACAAGCTCCTCAGAGGAGAGAACCATGCTGTTGTCAGAGGCACCTGGGGTCAGTCAACAGTGCCCTGAACTCACTGTGCAAAATAATGTTGCAATCTGGATAATGAAATTGTTAGAGAGATGCCTCTGCCCCAATTAAGGTGCTAACAAGACCAAATCCAAAGTGGATTTTATTGAACAGTAAATGTGAGGTAGACAGAGATGGAAAGAAAAAGAGAAGAGAGCAAGGGAGTGACAGGGACAGAGAACTCCCCTGGGGCGGGGCAAGTGTGACATTGTCCCCTGTGTGCGTGGCCTTCCCAGGGTGGGAGTTTTACACCTGAGCCGGTTTGGGTAAGGGGGGTGGTGTTCACCCCCCACCCCGAGCAGGGATTGCCTCACTGTTTCAGGTTACAGTGTCAGATGTAACCAAAAGTGTTTTCAGTCCCCATCTCCATAAACTGTTATCAACAGGTGGGGCAGTGTTCTTTATCTCTTCCATGGCTCAGCCCTGATAACGCCCTCCAGGGCCATCTTCTCTTAATGGGCCATTGAGTGTCACTGCAGCACTGATAAAATTACATCATCCCATTGTGGGATGCTCCGCCCAGGGGGAGGAACCAAGCTTTCCTAACTGGATATAATCTCACCCTTGCAACACCACAACCACCTTGCCTACTGGATTCCCAGAGGACAAGAGCTCCATAACCACCACTGGACCTTCAGAGGAAGACCAGACCCTTCTACAGGATCACTGCTTTGACAAAATCACGTTCATCACTCCAGCCGGACTGCAGCCACCATTTCATCAGACAGCTACCACCACCCTGAGCAACGGGGTGTCAGGTTATATCCTCACTCTGTGAGTTTAAACCAGTGTTTCTCTATCATTGCCTTGATCTTAATTTTCTTACTCAATTGTGATTCTGGCTTAGACTCTCTCCCTGTTTTGCTTTGAAACAGTACAAAACTCACTGTGCTCATCCCTTGTTTTCCTCCCAAAACAGGATTTCCCATCCCAAAACCTTCACAAAATGGAGAAGGAGGCTGCGAGGAAGAGGAAGATGCCCTGGGACACCGAGGTGGGTGAGGAGGAAGTCAGTGCCCCTTTCCCCCTCTCTCCTGCTCCATCTCCCAGCCCAGCACGGCCCCCAGCTGCAGGACAGCCCCGCTGCCGGTGCCCTCCTGCTGGGGACACACTGGGGGGGATCTCCTTGCCCTTCCCTGTGGCACGGAGGCAAATCCCATCCTCTCCTTGTCCTTCCTCCCGCAGATGAGGTGCTGAGGGTGGAGAGCAGAGAGGACAAATCCCCATGGCAGAACCTTGTGGAAGACGCTGTTTTGAGTGGCTCCATGGTGCAGGAACCCAATTGGAGCTGCACGAGGAGGGGCTGCAAAAGCAGATCAAGGGGATCTGAGGAGGAAAGATGCGCTCTGGTCCAGGAAGGTGGACAGAGCTTCAGCCAGAGCTCAGGGCTGGTGGTCCCTGAGCAGCTTCATGATGAGGAGAAGCCCCATAAGTGCTCGGAGTGTGGGAAGAGTTTCAGGTTAAACTCCAACCTGATCCAGCACCAGAGGATCCACACTGGGGAGAGGCCCTATGAGTGTGGGGAATGTGGGAAGACCTTCCGGTGGATCTCCCACCTGAGCAGCCACAAGAGGATCCACACTGGGGAAAGGCCCTATGAATGTAGGGAGTGTGGGAAGAGCTTCAGGCAGTGTGGTGCCCTGATTGTCCACCAGAAGATCCACACTGGGGAGCGACCCTACAAGTGTTCCAAGTGTGGGAAGAGCTTCACCCGGAGCTCTCACTTGACCAGACACCAACAGAGGCACCAGTAAGGGAAGCCCCAAGAGTGTCCCGCCTGCAGGAAGAGCTTCGTGCTCTGCTCCAGCTCCATCCCCCACTGCAGGACCCACATTGGGCACAGGTCTGGTGACCCACATTCCCTGTGATCAATGTTGGGAACACACCTGGCTGCTTCTCCTTTTGGTTTGGCCCTAATTTTCCTCTGATTCATCTTTATTCTTCAAACACAGCCAAAACAGGGTTAAATTAAAGACACTGATCAAAAATATCTGAAATGTCACCATTTCACAGGAGTTTGAGGGGGAATTTAGGATTTAGGGACGCATTCTGTGTGGAGTACCCCTGTTGCTAAGAGGCAGGAGTTTGATCTTACCCTTCTTGTGTTGCCAATAATTCCTCCCTTGACCCAAACCCAAACTCCACCCCTGGGATACCCTATACAAATCCCATGGCTCTGCCTTTGCCCTGTCTTTCGGTGATAAGAAATGGATTTTGGAGTTTTGTGAAACCAAGATACATCTCATTTGTTCCTGCCGCTGGCAGCTGCACTCACCCTGGACACCATGAACTCAACTTCTGGAGGATTTGTGAGTTCTGGGGTGATTTTGGGCAGTGTTCTCCATCTCTTTGCATTTCAAAAGCCAAGAGGGATGAATTTGTCACCACAAAACCACTCAATCCCACTGAAAATAACTGGATTTTAAACTATAAAAGCACAATCCCACCTCAAATTGCTTGTTCCCCCTCAAAAAAACCCTCAATCCCACACAAAGCTCACTCGATTCCACAGCTGACCGGGTGGGATGGGGTTGGGAGGAGATTGGGAGAATTGTGATCCCAGTTTGGAGTGGAGAGATTGGGATTGTGTGGGGCTGGGTGGTTGGGATGTATCTGATAGTGAATAAAACTTTCAGAGTTAATGATGTTTGTCCCATTCATTTTCAGTCAGTTCTGTTTGCAGAGTGGCTCCTTCTCAGCTGTTTAAATTCCTATAAAAATCCTTTTTAAAAAATCATCTAACCCAAACAATCCAAAAACCAATATCCATATAAAACCACCCATCTGCAATTACATTTTTAAAAATAATGTTTTAGAGTACTTAAGGGTGTTACTAAAGTTTAATTGTTTGGCTAAAATGTATGAGAAATTATAGTGGTGTTTGGTTTTGTATTTATCATATTTACAATATGAATTGTTTTACTAAGATATGTTAGATTGATTGTTAATTTTTTATATTGGCTAGCGCTGCGAGAGGCGCTGGGCTCTGCCTGGCAACTGATGAGTCAGAGCCGTCCCGGGCGCTGATTGGCTGAAAATCGCCAGGCGGGACCAGCGCCGAGTTCTGCCTGGGAACTGAATCGTCATCAACGCCGCGCGCTCTGATTGGCCAGGATCTGCTTCGGGGCGGGGCCGGGAGGAACTGGGGACCCCCAGGAGCCCCCCGGGTTTGGGGGTTTCCATCCCCCCTCGGCCCCCGGGGCGGCCTTGGGGCCACCCCAACACCCCAAAATGGGGAGGGTCCCCGGAGCCGCTTGGAAGCCCCAAAAATGGGCTGGAAGCGGCAGGAGCCGCCCCAAGAAGGGATTGAAGGGTCCGGTCCGGGAATGGCTCCGATCCGGATTGGGACGGGCTGGGATTGAGGGAGGGTCCGGTCAGCGGCTGCGGAGGGGCTGGGATTGGGGAGGGGTCCGGGATTGAGGGGATGGGTCCATTCCGGGACTGGGGCAGGATCGCTCCCTGGGGGTGGGCTCCATTATTGAGTCAGGGTCTCTCCCCTTCCCGATCCCAATCCCGTTCCCTGATCCTGTTCCCGATCCCATTCCCATTTCTGTTCCCGTTCCCGGGCCAGTTCCCGATCCCTATCTCATTCCCAACCCCATTACACTCCCATTCCCAGTCCTAATCCCATTCCCGTTCCTGTTCTCGATCCCGATCCCACCGCTGTTTCCAGGGAATGGCTCCTACCCCAACTCCGACCCCAAACCCGGGGGGTCAAACATTGGGGTCAAACACCCCAAATCCCAACACTGGGAGGGGAGGGTCAAACATCCCCAGACCCAAACTCTGGGATGTCAACCTCCACCCTGCCCCAAACTCCAAATTTTAGGATCAAACCCCCCAAATCCCAGATCCTGGGGTGTCAAACACTCCTCAATTCCCAGACATTGTTGCTAAATCCTCCTGACTTGAAATCCTGGGGTTCAAAATATTTGGGGTGTCCAACACCCCCAATTCCCAAAGTCTGGGGTCAAATACCCCAAATCCCAAATCCTGATGTGTCAAACACCCCCATCCCCCAAAGTTTGGGGTTAAATCCCCCAATCCCCGACTCCTGGGGTTTGAAATATCTGGGTTGTCCAACCCTCCTCCTCTCCAAAAGCTGGGGTCAAACTCCTCAATTCCCAAACTTTGGGGTCAACCCCCCCTAATCCCAAACCCTGGGGTGTCAAATCCCCCTGATCTCCTCCACTTTGGGGTTAAATCCCCCAAAATCAGTTGGTCAATCCCCCCAGTTTCCAAATTTTTGGGTCTAAACCCCCAAACCCCAAATCCTGGAGGTTGAAACACCTGGGTTGTCCAACCACCCTGATCCCAACGTTTGGGGGTGAAACCCCCTGATCCCCAAATCTTTGGAAAAAAAACCAAAATCCCAAATCCTGGGGTGTCAAACTCCCCCGTTCCCGAAGTTTGGGGTCAAAAACTTCCAAAGCCCCAGGTGTCAAACCCCCCTAAAACCCCAGATTTTAGGATCAATCCTCCCAGTGCCAAAGTTTGGGGTCATGACCCCCCCAAATCCACTCCAGCCCTGGGGGACACAGTGGGGTTTGTTTGGGGTTTTGGGGGGTTTGTTTGGGGTTTTTTGGGGTTTGTTTGGGGTTATTTGGGGTTTGTTTGGGGTTATTTGGGGTTTGTTTGGGGTTATTTGGGGCAGCTCCAGGTGCAATGTCTGCAGAAAGACCCTGGGTACAACAGTGGGAAAAAAAGGGGAATGGGTGGGAATTGGGGGATTCAGGTTGGGGAAAGATCCTGCGTGGGAAAAGGGGATTTAGGGCGGACAGGGAAGGATTTGGGATGGGAAAAGGGGACTTGGGATGGGGAAAGGGGAACAAGGCGGGAAATTGGGGTGGAAAAGGGAGATTTTGGCATTGGAAAAGGAATTTGGGGACAGACAAAGGATGTGGGGACTAAAAAGGAGAATTTGTCATGGGAAAAGGAGGATTTAGGTTGGGAAAAGAAGGATTTGGGGTCAAAAAGACTTTAGGGATTAAAAGTGATTTTGGGGTTAAAAAAAGGAGGATTTGGAATACAAAATGAGGATTTGGGATAGAAAAGGAGGATGTAGGACAAAAAAAGGATTTAGGATAAAAAAGGGAGGATTTGGGCTGGGCTGAGCTGAATTTACCTGGGGGAGTGGGGGCGTTCAGAAGGTTTGGGGCAGGGTCAGGACCATTTTTGGGGCAGTTTTCTGAGATTTTGGAGTATTTTCTTGGGATTTGGCAGGAGGTCTATGGCATTTGGGTGCAGTTTTATGGGATTTAGGGTGTTTAGGGGTGGCTTTGAGGGATTTTTGGGTGTTCCTATGGGATTAGGGAGCACGTTAATGGGATTTCAGGGGTTTCTACAGGATTTTGGGGCACTTTGAGGGATTTCAGGGTATTTCTATGGGATTTTTATGTGGTTTGGAGTGACTGCAGGGTGTTTCCATGGGATTTTGGGGCAGCTTGAAGGCATTTGAGGTGTTTTGGGGCAGCTTTAGGGTATTCTGGTGCAGCTTTGAAGAATTTTGGGGTAGTTTGGAGGGATTTCAGGGCATTCCTCTGAGATTACAGGGTGGTTTGGAGGGATTTGGAGTGTTTGGGGCACATTTTGGTTATTTAGGGGTGGGTTTGAGGCTGTTTTTTAGCGGTATTTCAGGCCAGTTTTTTGGGGGGCTTTGGGGTTATTTTGGTGGGGTTTGGGGTGTTCTGGGTCACTTTTTGGCGAAGGAGATATCCATGGGTGGCTCTGGGTGATGCTGGAGCCCTGCAGGGCCTCGCGGGCGGCGCCCGCCTGCACCTCGGTGTCCAACTGCAGCGAGGCGATGTCGCGGCGCCCGGGCACCAGCGCAGCTCCTGGAACCCCGGGAACCTGGGATGGGAACGGGGCCAGGAGAGCCCGGAACACCCGGGAACCTTCCCCACACACCCAGGAATGTTCCCCTGACACCCGGGAATATTCCCCCAGAAACCTGGGAATCTTAACCCAGAAACCCAGGAATGTTCCCCAGAAAACCTCTGAATGCTTCCCAAAAAACCTGGGAATGTTCTCCCCAAATTCAGAAATGCTCTGCAAAAAAAAGTCCTGAAACATTCCCCCAGAATTTCAGAAATGTTCTCCGAAGAAATCCAGAAATGTTTCCCCCCAAAAAAATCCTGGAACATTTCCAAAAATAGGAATTTCTGTTCCCCAGAAAATCCAGAAATATTCCTCCCCAAAAAAATCCAAAACCAACACGATTCCTCATCCAGAAACATTCTCCAAAACTACAGAAGCGTTCCCAAAAATCCAGGAATTCCCCCCCCCACAAAATACAGAAACATTCCTTCAAAAATCCAGAAACATTCCCCCTCAAAAATATCCAGAAATCCCTCCCCAAAAAATCCATAAATACTCACCCAAAAAACCATAAATTTCCCCCTAAAAATCCAGACATTCACTACCAAAAATCCAGAAATTTCCTCCCTAACAATCCAGAATTTCCTCGCCCCCAATCCTGGTATTTTTCTCCAAAGATCCAGAAATTCCCCCTAAAATCCCAGACATTCACCCCCAAAATCCCGATATTTTTTAAAAAAATCCAGCCCCAAGCCCCCCTTAGCCTCTCATCCCCCAAGCCCCAAAATCCCGCAGTGCCCCAAAGCCCGGCCGGAATGCCGGAATGCCGGGATTGCCCCAGATCTCCCTGGCTGAGGAGCAGGGGGAGCATCAGCTCCTGGGGCTGCTCAGGGAGCTGGGCAGGAACAGGATGTGCTTCGGGGCTTTGCCACAGCTGGGGGAAATGGGAGACAAAGCCCAAAAGCTGCCCCAGAGCTGCCCAAAGTCACTCTGGATACGCAACACAAAATCTGCCCAAAATCTCAAGAGAAAACACCAAAATCCCAACAAAATCCTGAAAAAAAAACCACAAAAAAATACCCCACCGAAATATTAATAATTAAAAAAACCTCACAAAAATCTCCCCAAAATCCCCCACAAAAATATCACCAAAATCCCATAAAATCCCCCAAAAAACTACCCAAAATCCAGCAAAAATCTCCCAAAAAATACCCCCAAAACCCCACCAAAATCCAATAAAAATCACTCAGAATCCTCACAAAAAATCCCACCAAAAATACCATTAAAATCACATAAAAATTCCACCATAGAATCCTCGAAAATGCCAGAAAATCCACACAAAATCCCAGGAAAATCTCCACAAAAATTCCACCCAAAAGCCCACAAAACTCACCCCAAAACTCCTCACAAAAATCACCCCAAGGCTCATAGAAATCCCTCAAAATCCCCATAAAAAATTGCCCTCAAAATCCTCAGAAATCCCACAGAAAAATCCCTCAAAAAGTCCCACTAAATTCCCACGAAAATCCCACAGAATCCACACAGAAAAAAACTGTACAAAAATGCCCCCAAAAATCCCACAATCACACAAAATCCACACAAAAAAAATTCCACCAAATCACCCAAAATATCCCACCAAAATTTCTCCAAAAAAACCCAAAATCCACACCAAATCCACTCAAAAAATTCGTACCAAAATCCCACCAAACCCCTCTCAAATCCCACAAAAAATGCCCCCAAGTCCTATCACATCCCACCCGAAGTGCGAGGAAATCCACCCAAAAAATCCCCACGAAAACTTCCCTCAAAATCCCAGCCAAACCTCCCAGAAGCAGCCCAAGAATCCCGCACAGATCGCTGCGAGTGCCCGAACCACCCGGGACAATCGCCGAGCCATCCCCGCCCGGCCCCGCGCTCCGGCCCCGCTCTCTGTGGGGCCGGGGCCTCTCCCCCCTTGGCTCTGCGCTGGTCCCGTTCGCGCTCCGCTCCCGCTCCCGCCCCACCAGCGCTCCCTGCCCTGGGCCGCGCTGGCCGAGCCCGGCCGGGCGCGCTGGATCCGCTGGGACGGCGCATCCCGGCCCCGGCCCCGGCCCCGCGGGGCTCCCGGGGCAGCTCCGGCCGGGATGCGGCACTGCCGCGGGGCTTTGGGCTTTCCCGGCGCTGCCCGGCGGCTCCCGGGGATCTGCGGCTTCCCGAGGGACTCGGGGAGCTTCCAGAGGGGACCTGGGCTGGCTCCGGGGGGATTTGGGATCACTCCGGGGGGAGCTGGGGACGGCTCGGGGGGTTTGGGGTTGTTCCCGAGGATTTTGGGGGCATCTGGGAGAGGTTCCAGAGGGGATTTGGGGCTTTCTGAGGGGTCTGTGGGAATTCAGAGGGGATCTGGGGAGGATTTGGGGCTTTCTGAGGGATCTGGGGGAATTCTCAAGGATTTGGGGCAGTTCCAAGAGGGATTTTGGGGTTTTCCAAGGGATTTTCAAGAGTTCTGAGGGATTTGGGGAGGCTCCAGAAGGGATCTGGGGCAGTTCCAAGAGGAATCAGGAATGTTTTTGAGGGATTTTGGCAAGTCCTATAAGGAATTTGGGGAATTTCAGCAGGATTTTGGGGGAATTTAGAGGAATTTAGGAGGTTCCAACAGGGGTCTGGGGTCCTTCCCAGGGGATTGGGGGTGGATTTCTGGCTGGATTTCTGTTTCTTCCCCGGATTTCAGGCTTTTTCCCAAAATTTCCTGTTTTCTCAAGGATCTGTGGATTCTCCCCTGGATTTGGATCTCACTGTGGGGTAGAAGGGGAAGGTTTGGGAGATTCAGGGTGAATTCTGGGGGGTTCCTGGCTGGATTTGGGTGTTTCCCACGGGATTTTGGGTGGGTTTCCAATTGAATTTTGTGTTTTTTTCCCAGAATTTCAGGATTGTTCCCAAAATTGGTGTATTTTTCTGAAGATTCTGCTGTTACCATGGGTTTGTCCCAGAAGGGGAAGCTTTGGGGAGTTTTAGGGTGGATTTTAGGGATAATTGAGGCTGGATTTGGGTTTTTTCCCAAGGATTTTGGAGTTTTTCCCAGAATTTCAGGATTGTTCCCAAAATCGCAGGATTTCTACTCTGATTTCTCTCTCACCATGGGCTTGTGGTAGAAGGGGAAGCTTTGGGGGGCTCCTGGTTGGATTATGGGGATATTTGAGGCTGCATTTTATGGAGAGTTTTGTGGATGAATGGCTTCGTGAGAAAAGACATGACTATGTGCAGTTAGTGAAGCAGTAGCTGAAAATTGCACAGTGCAGCAATAGCAGATGTAGCAATAATATCTTATGTCCTTGGCTAAGCTGGTTCTCAACAGTAGAATGTTCAGCAAAAAAGATAAATGTAAGGGAAAACAAAGCAAGCTTAGAAAGCTCCAAAGGCAGGGTTGACCTGTTTTTAATACACCAATGATGAGCTTAAATTTTGCAATATGCATGAGCTTCATAACTGTACATGTGTGCTCGAAATAAACTGAGACTTGTTGACATTATAGAATGGACTTGTCTCCAATCATTTTTTCCACAAAATGGTGACCCGATCGACATGATAGGCGCCACGGTGGAGTGACAAGAAAGGGTTCGGGTCCTGATGCAGCCAGGATGGCAAAAGTGCTGAATTGAAACAGAGTGCACCGTGCCCCAGGTGACTGCAGAGGCAAGCCTGGCCGATACGTGCTGCCGACGACCTCGGAGGGCTGCAACAGCGCTGACAATATAGGTATGGAGAGGCAAGCAGCATATGATTTATTTACTGCATTCTTGCAGAGAAGGCAGATTAAAGGCATTGATTTGCAAAAAGATCTGCCAGGGTTATTAACATATGGGTATTCTAAGGGGTTCTTTGTAAATCCTCATACAGTACATGAGTTGTCTGAGTGGCGTAAGTTCAGGGATAAACTGTGGGAGGAAGTTTTAGATGATGATAAGACAGCTAAAAAGTTGGGAAAGTGGTGGATGGTAGTTCACAATGAGTTATTACAACATCAGGCAGAAAAGAAAGCTGCCGAGCAGAGAACTTCAGCACTAGAGAAAAATAGAGGTTTTAGCGGGGAGGATTGGTTGCCTGGTGTTTCCATGCCACCTGCTGTGTCTACAGTGGAGTTACCTCCCTTGCGACCTGTGTCTGAGGATACGGAAACAGAGTTGCGTTGTGAGCCCACGGCTCCTCCAGCCCCCCCAGAACAGAAATCGACAGTTTGTCAAAGTTTGTCTGCCAGTAAGCCGACCCCTAGGGCAGAGTCTGACCTAACGGAGGCTCTGGCCAGGGAACGGAGGGAAGTTTGGGCGACTTTGGCAAGAGAGGAGCTGGACAAAGGAGATGGGCAGGCTTTAGAACTAGCAGCAGAACTGGCTTGTCCTGTAATTTTTCAGCAGCAGGCAGGCGGAGGGTTGACAGCTCAGATTACACCGTTAGATTGGAAATTGTTGTCACAGTTGCGAGTTACAGTGAGTCAGTTTGGAGTAACTAGTGAACCAGCTAGGTAGATACTAGATTATGTTTAGAGTACTAATATATTACTACCAAGAAATTATAGAAGTCTTTCTAAGCTTATATTCTCTCCACATCAGAGGCTTTTGTTTGGTGCACACTGGCAGGCAGAGGTTAATGAAGCTGTAGCTATACAAAGGCAGCCTGGAGATCCTCTTCATGGAGTAACTGTAGATGAATTGATGGGCTTAGGACCATATTTTCGCACTGAGGCACAAGCTATGCTAGGACCTGAGAAATGTCGAGAGGCAATGCGACTAGCTCAACGAGCTATAGATAAGGTGAAAGACCCGGGAGGTTTGCCAGCGTATCTGGGAATTAAACAAGGAAGGGATGAGACTTTTGAAGCGTTTATTGATAAGGCAGCGGCAGCAATAGAAAGAGCTGGAGTGCCTGAGTTTATGCGTGGATCATTGTTGAAGCAGTGTGCTTTGCAAAATTGTAATGCTTCTACAAGAAGTGTGTTAAACACATTAGGAGCTAATTGGACTATAGAAGATGCACTAGAGAGGATGGCTACTATACCAACGGGGCAGCAGGCATTTTTAGTTGAGGCTATTAAAGAGCTGGGGGAGGGGTTAAAAGAGCAAGCAAAAGCTTCACAGACACAGGTGTTAGCTGCTCTTGCACCCCTCCAAGCGTCAGTAGCAACCCAGGGAAGTCTTTACGGCGGCCGTATGAGATGTTTCCGATGTGGAGGGACAGGACACGTTCGGCGAGAATGCTCTGCTGCTGGAGTATGGTGTCCTAAGTGCAAGTCGGATACTCATAACATTGCTGCCTGTAAGAGGAGACCGGGAAACGCCTGAAACAGCGCGAACAAGAGCAGCCGTGCTCCGACACAAATAGCTGCTCCAGCTTGTCCAACAGGACACCTTGCGTCCAGCCACAAAAGGGAGCCTCGGGATGGACTTGGCAGCTGCAGTAGAAGTGACTTTAATGACACCACAGCCGCAGAAGGTCCCCACTGGAGTTAATGGACCTATTATAATCGAGGGCAGGACAATGGGAGCTTTGTTATTGGGAAGATCATCGGCCTCTATGCTTGGATTATTTGTGCTGCCTGGTGTCATTGATGCAGACTATACTGGTGAAATTATGATTATGGTTCATACTCCATTTCCTCCTATTCGGATTAATAAAGGACAAAGGATTGCTCAATTGGTTCCTCTAGAGCAAGTTACTAAAGCTGTATCCTCACGGAAAAGCCGTGGAGGAGATGGATTTGGATCTACAGGAGGTTTGACTCTATTAACTTTGGATCTGAATGACAGACCAAGAAAAGAGGTTTTGTTGGAATATAAGGGACAAAAATGCATGCTTACAGGTTTGCTGGACACGGGTGCTGATTCAAGTATTATTGCACCACAGTGTTGGCCTGCACATTGGCCTTTACAGCCAGCTGCTACAGCAGTAACAGGAGTTGGAGGTTTAACTCTTGCAAGTCGCTCGCCACCTCTTACTGTCTCAATAGATGGTAAAGTCATAAAGGCAATATTTTCTGTTGTTCAGTTACCACCTACGGTGCAATGCCTAATTGGGCGAGACATTTTGACACAGTTAGGGGTTGTCCTGACAAATGAGCACCCTTTGGGATAATAGCCATTGCTTGGACTTTCCCGATTCCCATAATTTGGAAAAGTGATGAGCCTATATGGGTAAAGCAATGGCCTTTAAAAAGGGAAAGTCTGCAACATGCTCATGCCTTGGTTACTGAACAATATCAACAAGGGCATCTGAAATTATCTACAAGTCCTTGGAATACCCCTATCTTTGTGATAAAGAAAAAGTCAGGGAAATATCGCTTGCTACATGACTTGCGGGAGGTTAATAAACAGATGGAGCCAATGGGTGCACTACAGCCAGGTCTGCCTAATCCAGCAATGTTACCTGAAGGATGGCCTCTATTGATAATAGATCTCAAAGATTGCTTTTTTACAATAGCTTTGCATGACAGGGATACAAAGCGCTTTGCATTTACTTTGCCAGCTCTGAACAGAGAAGGTCCAGATCAAAGATTTGAATGGACGGTTTTGCCTCAGGGTATGCGTAACAGCCCTACTTTATGTCAACTTTACGTAGATTCTGCATTACAACCATTGAGGCAACAGTGGCCACAAGCTATCATTTATCACTATATGGATGATATTTTGATTGCTCAGCCTAAGTAATTTACATTGAGGCAACAGTGGCCACAAGCTATCATTTATCACTATATGGATGATATTTTGATTTCTCAGCCTAAGTAATTTACAAGTCAACAGGTTAAACATGTACAAAACTTGCTGGGACGTTTTAAGCTTGTTGTGGCCCCAGAGAAAATACAGTTAACTTCTCCTTGGAAATACTTGGGATGGACATTGTCTCAAAGTTTGGTAACACCTCAGAAATTAGAACTGAAAACACAGATTGTTACTTTAAGTGATGCTCAGAAATTACTAGGTGATTTACAATGGCTTAAACCTATAGTGGGCTTTCCAAATGAACTGTTGGATTCTCTTAGACCCTTATTGAAGGGCACAGACCCAACAGCACCAGTGACCCTTAATCCTCAGCAGAAAAGAACTCTTCAGCAAATTACAGACTGTGTGGTTCAGGGTCGTGTACATCGGCGAATACTGGGAATCCCGCTTAATCTCACTATATGGTGTGGTGAAAAACATTTGCTGGGAGCTTTAACACAGCTAGAAACAAAAACGGGGGAGATAAGGGTGTTGGAATGGCTATCCCCTCCACTTCAGCAAACAAAAACTTTAATTCAAAAAATTGAACTGTTAGCAGCTTTGATAAGACGGGGTCGTGAGAGAATTTTGCAGGTTGATGGGCGAGAGCCTGAATTAATACAGATTCCTATGAAAAAGGACTCTTTACAATGGTATTTGGTCAATAGTGAAGAATTGCAAGAAGCTCTGCTAGGAATAGGAGGTGCTGTCATAACTGAAAGTATTAAAAATCCTCCATTACAGTGGATTGGAAAATTGAGTTGGATGGTTCGGCCACAGCGAGAAAAGGAGCCGATTCCTGGTGCAATAACAGCATACACAGATGCAGGGAAGAGGTCAAGAACAGCAGCAATTACATGGCAGGAGCAGGGAGTCTGGAATCATGAAATTCTTACTGCAAATGATTCAGATACCCTTCAGACCTTGGAGTTAGCAGCTGTGGTATGAGCTCTAACAGTCCTGAAGGGGCCTTTGAATATTGTTACAGATTCCTTGTATGTAGTTGGTGTCGTGGAAAGAATAGAGGATGCTGCTATCAAGGAAGTATGAAATCAGAGACTATTTGAACTGTTCATACAACTTCAAAAAGCAATAAAAATCCGAGAACATCCTTATGCTATCATTCATATAAGAAGTCACAAATGGGAAATTGGCTTAGGAGAGGGTAATGCTCGGGCAGATAAGCTCGTCACAGTGACTCAAACTTCTCCTTTATCAGGGCAAATGCTTGCTAGGGAGGCACATTCTATGTTTCATCAGAACGCAAAAGGGTTACAACGGGAGTTTGGAATATCCCATGCAGATGCCACTGCTATAGTGAGAGCTTGTCCTACCTGTAGTCATCATAATGGGGGTCATGGCATGGGATGGGGAGTTAACCCACGAGGTCTTTCATCTAATGAACTCTGGCAGATGGACGTTACTCATGTAAATAGTTTTGGTTGCTTGAAATATGTTCATGTTACTATAGATACATATAGTAAATACATCTGGGCAACAGCTCAAGCTGGAGAAAAAGCATTACATGTTATAAGGCATTTGTGTAGTTGTTTTGCAGTAATGGGAGTGCCAAAGCAGATTAAGACAGACAATGGTCCTGCATACATTGGTGGCAGGGTGAATAGATTTTTAAAATCATGGGGAATTAAGCACATTACAGGAATAGCACATTCTCCCACTGGACAAGCAATTGTAGAAAGGGCAAATGGAACTTTGAAGAGATATCTGGAAAAACATAGAGAGATTGGAGATGTTCAGGAAAGGTTAATGAAAGTGCTCTTTGTTCTTAATCATTTGTGTGTATTTGGGGATTCAGAGGCACCACCTGCAATAGTACATTATGGACAAAAAGAAATGAGAAAAAAGGGCAAAGAAGTATGGGTCAAGTATAGGGACCCTAAAACAGGTATTTGGCAGAACCCAGCAAAGGTCCTATATTGGGGAAGGGGATATCTTTGTGTTTCCACCCCTACAGGTTCACTCTGGGTGCCAGCAAAGTGGACTAAACCAGCTCTGGATGAGTCGTCTCTTAGCTCGCCTGACGGATCAGGACCAGAGGAGAATTGAAGAAAAGCTGATTCGCACAGTGGGACCTATTCTTCAAGAGATAAGAGGACTTTCCCCAGTGACTGATCAATTTTTGCCTTCAGAGTTAACTTTTACAGCAATTGTTACAGCTATTGAGGCTTTACAGACTGTTCATATTCCAGGACCAAAGAATCCTGAGTGTCTTAGTTGTGGAAATTTTAATTGTAACAGTTGGATTGCTTTTGTTTGTGGGGGTTGTGGAAAAACATACTGGGAAGATCAAGTATTTTTAAAACGACATTTTTGGTGTAAACATTGTGACTTTCAAAAACGGGGAGATTCTTGGCAGAGAGATTTAATACGAGACACAGGCTTAGGAGTTGCTATAGCTTTACAGTTATTTGAAGCACCAGAACAAAAAATATTAGCTTTTTATAGGTGGGAAGCAGAACACGCTTGTGATAGATTAATTAAGCAAGCAAATTCAAAAGTTTTATCAACAAGGTGTCAAAAGCAAGTGAAGGTATCTATAAGATCTTATTTAGGAAAACCAGTAGTAGGAAATCCAGACATAGAATTAGATAAGCTTATTAAATATGTGCAGACATTAAAATTAAAATCCAAGCAGAAGAAATCATGAGAGCGATAAGGTGGATAATCTATTTTGTTCTTTTGACTAATCTTTGTCATGGACTAATAGAATTTAATCAGCCCAGAGAAAATATTTGGGTAACCTTGGCTAACATGACTAATCAAAGTTCACTATGCCTTAGCTTGGGAGGAGTGACAAATCCATTTCGTACCTGCCTAACAGGTGTTCCTGTCTGAAGACCAGAGGAATTTTGTGGGTTGATAAGGAATCAGACGCTTTGCAAGAATTTTGCAAAGGTGAAAGGGCCAGACAAGAATATTGGTTATACAGAAGCTCAAAGAGATGGCTATAGGCAATGTCTGTTGATACTGTCACTTAAAGAAACATTGCAATCTCCACCAGAGGAATTAGATCTCTTTGGAAGTGCTAATGATAGTTTAGGGAATGTTTCAACAGGAGGATGGTTTAGCTTTGTTCCATTGAATTTACAGAGTGTAAATAACCCAAGAAACAAATGGGCTTCTCTGGACTCTTCACTGGACTCAGAAAGGGTATCATCTCAGTTATATTCCAACTGTGATGGTTCCAAGATAACGAAACCCTTAAGGTTGCCAAAGGGTGTGTTTTTGATTTGTGGAGATAGAGCTTGGAATGGAATACCGGTAAAACCACAAGGGGGACCCTGTTACCTAGGAAAACTAGCACTGTTCCATCCTAATATATCATTGCTAATGCAATGGGACAGGCTAGGGAAGACAAGGAAGAGGCGTGATGTGCATGACTTAAAATGTGATCAGGTTGGACAACCTCAATTTTGGAGTACTTTAAAACAGGTAATAGTGGCAACCCTGTTACCAGGAGGAGCTGCCAAAAAGGCTATGGTGTTAGCTGAACAATTGGGATGCTGGACTAAAGATGAACTTAACAAAACATCGGAGGTTTTATCTATGCTTGCTATGGATGTACAAAGTATAAATCATGCTGTACTGCAGAACAGAGCAGCCATTGATTTTTTGTTGTTAGCCCAGGGACATGGATGTGAGGAATTTGAAGGAATGTGTTGCATGAATCTCTCTGATCATTCTGTATCAATACATGCTAAGATTAAAGAACTACAACAGGGCCTTCATCAATTAAAAGAAGAAGATGGTCTGGGGATAGAAGAATGGCTTAAAAGCTTAGGAATCGGTCCTTGGCTAAGAACTTTTATCATGTATGCAGTGAGAATCTTGATTGTTGTTTTACTACTCTTGCTGATTTTGCCCTGCCTGTTTAACTGTCTTCAGAAGCTAGTGGAACGCATGGTTCAAAAGATGTGGACAACTAACTTAATGGTCCAAAACAAAAACGGGGGAAATATGGAGAGTTTTGTGGAAGAATGGCTTCGTGAGAAAGGACATGACTACGTGCAGTTAGTGAAGCAGTAGCTGAAAATTGCACAGTGCAGCAATAGCAGATGTAGCAATAATATCTTATGTCCTTGGCTAAGCTGGTTCTCAACAGTAGAATGTTCAGCAAAAAGATAAATGTGAGGGAAAACAAAGCAAGCTTAGAAAGCTCCAAAGGCAGGGTTGACCTGTTTTCCATACACCAATGATGAGCTTAAATTTTGCAATATGCATGAGCTTCATTATAACAAGTATAACTATACATGTGTGCTTGAAATAAACTGAGACTTGTTGACATTATAGAATGGACTTGTCTCCCGTCATTTTTTCCACAAAAGAGGATGAGGATGGGGTGGAGAAAGAGGAGGAGCAGGAGGAGGAAGAGGAGGAGGAGGAAGACAACAAGGACTAGGGCAAGCACAAGGAAAATGAGGAGGAGGAGGAGGACAAGGAAGAGGAGGAGGCAGAGAAGCATGAAGAGGAGGAATAGGAGGAGGAAGAGAGAGGACAAGGACAAGGAGGATGATGAGAATGAGGAGGAGGACAACGAGGAGGAGGAGGAGGAGAAGAAGGATGAGTACGAGGATGAGGAGGAGAAGGATGAGGAGGAGGAAGAGGAGGACGACGAGGAGGAGGAGGACGACGACGACGACGATGAAGAGGAGGTGGAAGATGAGGAGGAGGAATAGGAGGAGGAAGAGAGAGAACAAGGACAAGGAGGATGATGATGAGGAGGAGGAGAACGAGGAGGAAGAGGAGAATGAGGATGAGGAAGAGGAGGAGGAGGAGGACAATGACAAGGAGGATGAGGAGGGGGAGGAGAAAGAGGAACAGCAGGAGGAAGAGGAGGAGGAGGAGGACGACAAGGAATAGGGCAAGCACAAGAAAGATAAGGAGGAGGAGGAGGACAAGGAAGAGGAGGAGGCAGAGAAGCAGGAAGAGGAGGAATAGGAGGAGGAAGAGAGAGGACAAGGACAAGGAGGATGATGAGGATGAGGAGGAGGACAACGAGGAGGAGGAGGAGGAGAAGAAGGATGAGGACGAGGACGAGGAGGAGAAGGATGAGGATGAGGAAAAGGATGAAGATGCATAGGACAAGGAGGATGAGGAGGAGGAGGAGGAAGATGAGGAGGAGGAGTAGGAGACATAGGAGGACAAGGAGGACGAGGAGGACAAGGAGGAGGAGGACGAGGAGGAGAAGGAAGATTAACAGGAGGAGGAGGAGGAATAGGAGGAGGAAGAGAGAGAACAAGGACAAGGAGGATGTTGAGGATGAGGAGGAGGAGAACGAGGAGGAGGAGGAGGAGAAGAAGGATGAGGACGAGGACGAGGGGGAGAAGGATGAGGATGAGGAAAAGGATGAAGATGCAGAGGACAAGGAGGATGAGGAGGAGGAGGAGGAAGATGAGGAGGAGGAGGAGGAGTAGGAGAAGGAGGAGGACAAGGAGGAGAATAAAGAGGAGGAGGACAAGGATGAGGAGGACTAGGAGGAAAAGGATGAGAAGGATGAGGATGAGCAGGATGGAGGATGAGGAGGAGGAGAATGAGGAGAATGAGGATGAGGAGGACAATGAGGAGGATGAGGAGGATAAGGATGCGGAGGATAAGGAGGAGGAGGATGAGGAGTAGGACAAGGATGAGGAAAAGGCCATCACACCCAGAACAATTTCCCAGGCAGTCCCAGTCTCACTGCCCAGGGCTGTATTTGCACACTGGGAGCAGCCGTGCACAGCCAGGGGGTTTCCATTTCCCCAGGGGCCATTGTTAAGGGCATGGAGCACATCTGGGAGATGGGTTCTCCATGGAGACAGGTTCCCAGCTCCTCATTCTTTAACTGCTCTTTTAACAACTCCTTCTCCGCCTCCTCCTCCTCCTCCTCCTCCTCCTCATACTCCTCATCTTCCTACTTCTCATCCCAGTCCTCGTCCTCATCCTTGTCCTCGTCCTCGTCCTCGTCCTCCTCCCCCTCCTCCTCCTCTTCCTCCTCCTACTGGTCTTCCTCATCCTCCTTGTCCTCATCCTCCTCCTCCTCCTCATCCTCCTCCTCCTCCTCCTCCTCCTCCTCCTCCTCCTCCTCCTCCTCCTCCTCCTCCTCTTCATCCTCCTCCTCCTCCTCGTCCTCCTCGTCCTCATCGTCCTCCTCGTCCTCCTCGTCCTTCTCGTCCTCCTCGTCCTCCTCTTCCTCCTTGTTCTCATCCTCCTCCTCATCCTCCTCCTCCTCCTCGTCCTCCTCGTCCTCCTCATCATCCTCCTCCTCCTTGTCTTCCTCGTCCTCCTCCTCCTTGTCCTCCTTGTCCTCCTTGTCCTCCTTGTCCTCCTTTTCCTCCTCATCCTCGCCCTTTTCCTCATCCTTGTCCTCCTCCTCATCCTCCTCCTCATTATCCTCCGCATCCTTATCCTCCTCATCCTCCTTATTGTCCTCCTCATCCTCATTCTCCTCCTTCTCCTCCTCCTCATCTTCCTCCTCTTCCTCCTCCTCGTCCTCCCCATCCTGCTCATCCTCATCCTCCTCGTCCTTCTCCTCCTGGTCCTCCTCATCCTTGTCCTCCTCCTCTTTATTCTCCTCCTTGTCCTCCTCCTTCTCCTACTCCTCCTCCTCCTCCTCATCTTCCTCCTCCTCCTCCTCATCCTCCTTGTCCTCTGCATCTTCATCCTTTTCCTCATCCTCATCCTTCTCCCCCTCGTCCTCGTCCTCATCCTTCTTCTCCTCCTCCTCCTCCTCGTTCTCCTCCTCCTCATCCTCAACATCCTCCTTGTCCTTGTTCTCTCTCTTCCTCCTCCTATTCCTCCTCCTCATCTTTCACCTCCTCTTCGTCGTCGTAGTCGTGGTCGTCGTCCTCCTCGTCATCCTCCTCGTCCTCCTCCTCATCCTCCTCGTCCTCCTCCTCGTCCTCCTCGTCCTCCTCCTCGTCATCCTCCTCGTCCTCCTCTTCGTCATCCTCCTCATCGTCCTCCTTGTCCTCCTCGTCCTTCTCTTCGTCCTCCTCATCCTCCTTGTCCTTCTCCTCGTCTTCTTTGTTCTCGTCCTCCTCGTCCTCCTCCTCCTTGTCCTCCTCCTCCTCGTCCTCCTTCTCCTCCTCGTCCTCATCCTCCTCCACCTCTCCCTCCTCCTCCTCGTCCTTCTCCTCATCCTCCTCCTCCTTGTCCTCCTCCTCCTCGTCCTCCTCCTCCTCGTCCTCCTCCTCGTCCTCGGCCTCCTCCTCCTCTTCGTCCTCGTCCTCCTCCTCGGCCTCCTTCCCCCCCTTCCTCCTCGTCCTCCTCCTCCTCCTCCTCGTCCTCCTCGTCCTCCTCCTCCTCGTCCTTCTCCCCGTCTTCCTCCTCCTCGTCCTCCTCCTCGTCCTCCTCCTCATCCTTTTCAGTGTCCTCCTCCTCCTCATCCTCCTCCTCCTCCTCCTCCTCCTCCTCGTCCTTCTTTTCCTCCTCATCCTCGTCCTCCTCGTCCTCGTCCTCCTCCTCGTCCTCGTCCTCGTTATCCTCCTCCTCGTCCTCCTCCTCCTCGTCCTCCTCCTCCTCGTCCTCCTCCTCGTCATCCTCCTCATCCTTTTCCTCGTCCTCCTCCTCGTCCTCCTCGTCTTCCTCCGCCTTCTCCCCCTCCTCCTCCTTTTCCTCCTCCTCTTCCTCCTCCTCCTCCTCGTCCTCCTCGTCCTCCTCGTCCTCGTCCTTCTCCTCGTCCTCCTCCTCCTCGTCCTCCTCCTCATGCTTTTCCTCGTCCTCCTCCTCGTCCTCCTCGTCCTCCTCGTCCTCGTCCAGCCTCGTCTTCATCCTCCTCCTCCTCGTCCTCCTCATCCTTCTCGTCCTCCTCCTCCTCCTCCTCCTCCTCCTCCTCCTCCTTCTCCTCCTCCTCCTCCTCTTCCTCCTCCTCCTCCTCCTCTGTGTGTGGTTCTCAAGATTCAATGACTCTAGGATTCCAGGAACCTGGAACTCTGGGATTCCATGGCTCTGTGACCCCATGGATGGATTCATGACTGTCTCCAAGGCCACAAGGGAACGTTGGTGCCAGCGGGAGGGGCTGCAGTGCAGGGCCACCAACAGCTGAGAGGCGACTGCAGCTGCTGCTGCTGCTGCCGCTGCTGCCTCTGCTGCTGCTGCTGCTGCTGCTGCTGCTGCTGCTGCTGCTGCTGCTGCTGCTGCTGCTTGTGGGGGTGCTGTTTGCATGGGCAGGGCCCTGGTGTGGCTGAGCGTTGCCATCTCAGCCTGTGAGCTCCTGGGAGCTCAGGACAGAGCCAGGACTGACCCAGGTTGGCAATGCACTTGAGGACAGACACAGAGAATGGAAAGTGCCCATGGAGTGGTTCCGAGCAGGTCTGTGGGAAGGAGGAGGGAGGGAGGATGAATCCCCTGCCCAAGGCCGCCAAGGGAAGGCTTTGGGAGGGAAAGCAAGCCTTGACCTGACACTAAATCCTTCAAGGGCTCAGTTGCCAACGCTGAGCAGGATTTAATTGCGCAGAACTGACAGGGCCAGATCCAGGGATGGGGAGGACATCGAGGCAGGCTTCAGGTGAGCAAATTCTGCAGTGCTGACAAAGAGAGAGACTACAGCCAGGTGAGGGAGGCAGGTGGGAAAGGCTTTGTGCCGTCCCTGCTCAGAAGGGATCCTCAGCACAGCCCTGACGATCTGTACATAGGAGAAAACAATGAACACAAAAGAACAAAATTATAAACTGCTAGTAACCACAAGAAGCCCAAGTTCCCTGAGGTGGGAATTGGAGCAGGAGAGCTTGAGGATCTGTGGGATATCACAGAAGAACTGGCCCAGGGCATTGCTATGGCACGGGGACAGGGAAAATGTATTGGCTGTGTGCATGAGAGCATTGAGAAAGCCACTGGCCCAGGCAGCTGCTGCCATGTGGGCACAAGCTCTGCTGCCCAGGAGGGTCCCGTAGTGCAGGGGTTTGCAGATGGACACGTAGCGGTCGTGGCAAATGATGGACAGGAGGGAATATTCTGTTGCAGCACAGAAAAAAAAAAACAACTTGTGCAGCACATCCTTTGTAGGAGATGTTTCTGGTGTTCCAGAGGGAATTGTGCATGGCTTTGGGGACAGTGGTGCAGATGGAGCCCAGGTCGCTGAGGGCCAGGTTGAGCAGGAAGAAGAACATGGGCGTGTGCAGGTGGTGGCCGCAGGCTACAGCGCTGATGATGAGGCCGTTGCCCAGGAGGGCAGCCAGGGAGATGCCCAGGAAGAGGCAGAAGTGCAGGAGCTGCAGCTGCCGCGTGTCTGCCAGTGCCAGCAGGAGGAAGTGGCTGATGGAGCTGCTGTTGGACATTTGCTGTGGCTGCACATGGGCACCTATTCATGGAGAAAGGACAGGGACAAGTCAGGAGAGGCTGCTTGGAGCCAAACCTGGGCCATTCCCTGCAGACTGTCCTGCTGGGACTCACACACCCTTGTTCCTGCTCTGCGAAAACCTTCACCCAGGTCCCTGCCTGAGCTCCAGTTGTGCTGGCTGAGTGTGCCAGGAGCAGCAAGGGCTGTATGTGGGGGCTCTGGAGAAGCCATCCCTGCTCTGCTGCCCTGGGTTTGTGGCCAAGGTGCAGAGGGACAAGGCTTGATATTCAGGATCCGTCAGGGGAATCACTCCTACTGCAGCAAGTCTTGGTACCATCTGCCCTTACACTTCTAAGAGAAATTGATGGCAGGGGTTGGATTTAGGAATTGATTTCCTACCCACACACGATTCCTGTCTCTTTGAGGTCAGAAATCCCCAGCATTCCTGCTGCACTCAGAGTTTGCCACTGAGAGATATGAGAGGCAAAGGATTCCCTGTGGCTGAGGGAAGGTGAGGGGCTGGATGGGCTTGTTCCCCCAGCACTGCTCTGCTCAGCCCCCTCTGCTTCCCTGAGCATCTCCCTGGGCCTGGACATCCCCTCCTGAGAGGTGCCTTGTCCCTGCCAGCGCTCACAGAGCCCATCCCACCCTGTGTGCCCTCGGCCCAGCCCTACAGAAACCTGCCTGTGTGCAGGGCCCTGGCTGGGGCAGGCTCTGTGTGCAGCTGGGCAAGGGCAGCTCAGGAGAGCCCTGCTGGGCCCTGCAGAGGTGATGCTGCTGCTGCCCAGGGCTGAGGAGTGGCTGAAGGCCCTTTGGGAGGTTCCCAGCAGAGAGACTGACCACCCAAAGTCACAGTTCTGGAGTCTCTGTACATGTTCAAACATTCCTTTGATGATCCTGTCTGTCCCTTTCAACTCACAATGTTCTGTGATTCTGGGATTACAATTCCTGTTCTGCTTCTCTTATCCCCCTGTTGTCTATAATCAAAAGAGAAAAAAAAGAACCCTTGCAACAGTGTTAGAACAGAAAAGGAAAAAACACACCTTTATTGGAATCTCCCAGGTGTCCCAGGTGGGATGAGGGACACCCAGCCCCTGATTTCAACAGTTCATTAAGGTTGATTAATTAGAATATTTAACAGGAACATCCAGTAGGAGATTCAGTTGCCCCAATTACACAACTCTGGCTCAACCTATTGGAGGAGGTCCACAGACTTCTTTGCCCAGGTTTTGTTATCACTGTTCACATTCAAAAACCAAAATGTTCTTCTTGTAGGTCCTCTTCCTGATAATAAGACTATATAGTATTAAAGGGATATATTTAGACAGTCAGCTTATTGTTCTAAAATATAGGGGAAAGGTAAGGAAACGTATTAGAGTTAATTAATGATAATAACTATATTAACAATATAATAGTAGTTTAAAATAGTTAAGTGTTTAATAGAGTTAGGTAAGGATTATAATTTTATAACTATATCATAGTAATTTACAGAACTGCGAATATATGACAAATATTTGAAAAGCAAAAACCTTTTTGTCATCACCCCAAACTTCCCACCCTGCTCCAAGCAAGAAGTTGAAAACACTCTCAGGAAAGCTCCTGACCTTTATAGCAATGCCAGGCTTACCTTTATTGGGAAGTGCCCTCCAGAGCTGTGCCCAGGCTGGTCTGGAGCTGGGAGCAGCCCTGCCCCAGCCAGCCCCTCTCAGCAGCAGCACCTGCCCTGCTCAGGGTGGCTCCTTCCCCCCACAGCTCCTGGCCAGTGCTGGGAGCAGCTCCAGGGCCGGATGAGAGCTGTCCCTGGCAGGCAGCAGAGTCCCTGGCCCAGCACAGCGCCCTGGGCTGCAGGACCCTGCTCTGCAGGACAGCCCTGGGCACCCCTGGCTGCTCTGCACAGGAGATGAGCAGAGAATGCACTCACAGGCTCTGTGGGCATTGGCATGTTCCAGCTTTAGGAGATCTCTCCAGGAGCTGCAGCTGCATTGTCCTGCAGCCAGAGGTTCCTGTGCCAAGGGCTGGCAGTGATTCTGCCCCAGGCACTTCTCAGCCCCTTCCCAGCCCTGACTGATTGAAGCTCTCTGTGCCTCTGTGCTGTGCCCGCGCTGGCTGCAGGCAGTGCCCCAGCCCTGCTGGGCTGGCAGAAGAGCTGCTCAGCAAGAGAAATGTGCTTTTGAAGCTCTGCTTGGTTACCAGGATCACCCTCTGTGCCAGGAGCCCGGCCCAGCTCAGCAGCACAGACACAGCACAAGGACTTTAATGAACCTCTGGGGCTTTGTGCTCAGGCCCTGAACATCAGGCCCTGACAGGGAGCTGCAGAAACCTCTGCAGAACTCCAAGTCAGAATCCAACTCCAGAGTTTCTTGGACTTTTAATGGGTCCCACTGAGGGACACAACTGAGAAAGTGTCCCCAGGCCCCAGGCAGAGCAGAGAACTGGAGGCACTGATGACAGGTGGGGACAAAGAGGAGCCAAGTCTTGGTGCCCTGGGGCACAGCAGGGTCTGTGCCACCCAGGACTGTGAGGAGACACCTTGTCCTGAGGCCCTGGGGCCTCCTGGCACAGCCCCAGCCAGGCTGGGCACTGTCAGCCCCTGGTCCTGCCCTCAGCATCCCCCCTGGCCCACATCCCAGTGGCCTCAAGGATCTGCTGGAAGGAGTCCCTGGGGAGCCTTGGTCAGGAATGGCCCTGGGGGCTCCTTCATGCTCCCAGGGACTGAAGGTTTTTCAAAGGACTTTGGCTTTTCCTTTTGCCTTGGAGTCTCTGAGAGCTTTGTGCAATCCTGGCCTCCAATTATCTGCTGTAATTAGTCCCTGGAGAGGCTTTGTCAGGAACAACGCTCATTAATGCTTCAAGGTACTTCAGTTCTTTTAAGGAACTTGGTGTTTCCCTTTTGATACAGACTCTGTGGGAGGTTTGTGCAATCATGGCCCAAATAATCTGCTTTAAGGAGTCCCTTGAGAGCTTGGCACTGACACTCAGAGGAGCTCTTTAATGCTTTGAGATACTTAACTTTTGTAAGCTACTTTGGAATTTTCATTTCCAGACTGAGAAGTTTTTGTGCCATCCTGGCCTCCAGTTCTCTCCTCCAAGGAGTCCATGAGGAGCCTGTGTTGGGGATGGACCTAAGTAAGTCCCATTAGTACCTCGTGACACTTTGGGTTTTTCCTCTTGATTTTAACTTCTGGAAGGTTTTTTGCAATCTCCTCTCAGGACCTGAGGTTCCAAGGCCCAGCTCCAAGTGCACCACGGGGCTCATTAGGATCAAGCAAGTCCTGACAAACCATGCTTCTGCCTTGATTTGCCACTGTTGTAATGCAGTTCATCATGAACATTCCTTTACTGGTTTTGCTTCACCAATTTGAGATTTCTTGGCTAATGCATCGACTTAGTGGGTTCAGTGTTGGCTAGTTATCAGTGCACACACTAGAATATACTTACTCAATTCCTGCTGTGAGGTAGGATTAGGAGAAAGGCAAAGGTCAAACTTTTAGAGTAAAAAGAAAAGTTTACTAACAGTAAATAAAAGAAGGAGCATTAAGGACCAGAATAAAACTTTCAGAACACTTCCTCTCTCCTGACAACCTGAAAATGTAAAGAGAAAAAACCAAATATTTTCAGTCAGTTTACCATCTCTAGAATTGTCTTTCTTCTGTTCACTTAGGGAGAGAAGTTCCTCTTGTTTATGTTACGGAGGCATCTCCACAAGAAAACAGTTATCGCATGGCTTTTAGCTTCCACAAATAGCAGCTGCTCAGAAAAATCTGCAATTGTGAAGTCCCTCCAATTTTCTCACAGCCTTTCTCACAGCTGTGTTTATGGGCCATGTCAGTTTATGGGGTATTAGTTTAAAGAAGAGCTGTTAAAAGCAAAACTTCTCTCCTTCTATTTCTGAAATCATCTTCATCTCTGGGAACAGAGGTCTTCTTCTCTCCCTGGGGCACAGGGTCTCATCACTGTGCTCTCTTTCTTAGTTCAAACTTCTCGTGGGATCACAGCTACTGCAACATTTGCTCACTTTAGCATGGAGGCCTTTGCTGAACAAGTCATCTCCTCATACTTTTCAATGCCTTATAGGCAAAAAGAGAGTCTGATGTATCAATGACATCCTTCTCCACAGCTTTAGCAGAGGATTTCAGCCCCAAGATCAAGGCATCTCCTCATCCCTCCCATCTGGGACTCAACTTCCTCTTCCCTGCCCTCGGTGTGTCCATGTTGCTCCTCTGTGTGCCTGCCCTGTGTCCTTTTCTCTCACTGGAGGGAGGATGGCAGCACTGGCAGAGTCAATATCTGCCTGGGGCTGCAGATGGTTCCGTGAGCTCGGCTGAGCTTGGTGGCTAATTCTTGTTTTGGCCATGGTCCCTGGACATGAAGACCAATTCTTTTCCACATGAATGAAGAAACAGAGTGCCACTGTTTTAGGGGTGGATGAGAGTTGACCACCAGAGGCAAAGGCCATCCAGAGCTGCCTGATTGTGTTCTAAGAGATACCCTTACAAATAGGAATTTTTTTAGGGAGGGTACCAATTTTGGTAATGGACATCTGAAATAGCAGACGGTTATTTCCATACAGAGAAAAGCACTGAGCCCCAGTGCTCCAGGAGCTGATGAGGGGAAGGCCTTGACATTCCAACATCAGCCAGATCTGTCAGGTGGCCCCTGGGAGGCCAAGCCAGCCAGACCTGGTCCATGTTCTCCTATCCCATGGAGCCCCACAGTGTCCCAATGGTCCCTTGCTTCCCGGAGGCCCTGAGGTGTCACAATGCCCCCTTGGTGACACAAGGCCCTGAAGGGTCGGAATGGTCTCCATGGTTCCATCAGGCCCCACAGAGTCATAATGGTCTCTGGGTCCATGAAGCCCCGTGGTGTCACCATGGCCCCTTGGTTCCATGGGCTCCAGTGGTTCCACAATGATCCCCTTGGTTCCATGAGGTGCCCACAGTGTCACAGTGATCTCCATGGGAAGGGAAGAACCGAGCCCCAGTGTGGCAGGGGCAGCCACCAGAGGCCAAGGCCAGCCAGACTTGATGGTACTGGCAGATTTTTCCTGGGAGGAACCCTTGGATATAGGGAATTTTAGAGGTGGAATCCCAGTTTTAGCCATTTCCTGAATAGATAAGAAAGTCAGTTCCTTTCCATAGGAAGGAAAGCACAGAGCCCAAGCATTTCAAAGGCAGAAGAAGAAAGAGGTGACTCCTGGGAGGCTCAGACAAACAGACCTGTTTGTCGTGGCAGCTTTTATCTTGGAGGAATCCTTGGATATATGGAATTTGTGAGATGGAATCTCCACTTTGACCACAGACACCTTGAGAAGAAAGAAGGTTCTTTTCCATTAGAAGGAAAGCACTAAGCCCCAGTGTTTCTAAAGCAGATGAGACACAGCTCCCAAGAGGCCAAGGGCAGCCAGACCTATCTGTCCTGGCAGCTTTCACTTGGGAGCAATCCTTGGATGTACAGAGTTTTGGAGGTCGAATCCCAGTTTTGGCCATGGCCCATGGAGGAGAAGGAGAGTTCTCTCCCATAGGAAGGAAAGCCCAGAGCCCCAGTCCTCCAGGGAAGGTGAGAAGCAGCCCTCAACATGCCAAGGTGGCCAGGTGGTCCCCAGGAGGCCCAGCCAGCCAGACCTCGTCCGTGCTCCCTTGGTTTGGTGGTAACGCCTTGAGAGGCTGCCTAGAACAGAGCTAGGCAGTGTTAAAGGAATAAAGCAGGTATTTATTAAAAGGCCTTCAAGGGATACACCTTGGGCAGTACAAGAGCCTGGCCCTGACTCCATCCTAGATGGAGCCCAGGTCATGAGTTTTCACTGGGGCAAACAGGGAGATTTGGTCTGGCAGGATGTGTAAAACAATCTCCTGTGATATCTACTTGTTCTCACACAGAGCACTTGGCTGCAGGGACACATTCCCATCGTTCCTGGCCAGGTTTCAGGATTCAAACACTGCTGTCCTTCCCAGGAGCTGTTCCTTCAGCTGCCTCGGGAGGCCTTTTGGCCTCTGGACCCACACTCTGGCTCCAATATTAGCACTGCTGGATCCAAACCCTTTATCTCTACCAACAGCAGTGATTTGAGGTGGATCTCCTTTTTTCCCCAATTGTTTTAAACACTGACAGTGTCAATAATTGTGCTACCCTGACATGGGTTTGAATAATGCAATGTTGTTCACTATTCTTTAAACAAATTACTTCATTTTCCCCTTGATAATCTGCATCAGTTCCTCCTCCCATGACATGAGCACTTTGCAAGGCCAAGCTCCAGTGAGCAGTTACCAAACCAAAGTGTCCTGGAGGAATTTGGATTCCTGTTCCTCTATTGTTAACTCTCCTTTGCTTCTGATTTATCCTAACTAATTCCAGTGGATGAAGGTCCAGCCCTGCAGCCTCTGGGCTGGCCCTGCCAGGGCCATCACACCCAGAACAATTTCCCAGGCAGTCCCAGTCTCACTGTCCAGGGCTGTATTTGCACATTGGGAGCAGCCGTGCACAGCCAGGGGGTTTCCATTTCCCCAGGGGCCATTGTTAAGGGCATGGAGCACATCTGGGAGATGGGTTCTCCATGGGGAGAGGTTCCCAGCACTCACTATTTAACTGCTCTTTTAACAACCCATTCTCCGCCTCCTCCTCCTCGTCCTCCTTCTCTTCCTCCTCCTCTTCCTCCTGCTACTGCTCTTCTTCTTCCTCCTTATCCTCTTGCTCCTCCTTCTCCTCCTCCTCCATTTACTTGTCCTCCTACTCCCCCTCCTCCTCCTTGTCCTGCTCATCCTTATCCTCCTCCTCCTCCTCGTCCTCCTCCACATCCTCATTCTCATCCTCTTCCTCCTCCTATTCCTCCTCGTCCTGCTTGTCCTCCTCATCCTCGTCCTTTTCCTCATCCTCATCCTCATCCTCGTCCTCCTCCTCCTCCTCCTCCTCCTCCTCCTTATCTTCCACATCCTTATCCTTCTCCTCCTCCTCCTCATCGTCCTCCTCCACATCTTCATTCTCATCCTCTTCCTCCTCCTCTTCCTCCTCCTCCTCCTCCTCCTCGTCCTCGTCCTCGTCCTCGTCCTCCTCCTCCTCGTCCTTGTCCTCCTCCTCCTCGTCATCCTCCTCCTCATCCTCCACCTCCTCCTCCTCCTCCTCCTCTGAGTGAGGTTCTCAGGATTCAATGACTCTAGGATTCCAGGAACCTGGAAGTCTGGGATTCCATGGCTCTGTGACCCCATGGATGGATTCAGGACTGTCTCCAAGGCCACGAGGGAACGTTGGTGCCAGCGGGGGGGGCTGCAGTGCAGGGGCACCAACAGCTGAGAGGCGACTGCAGCTGCTGCTGCTGCTGCTGCTGCTGCTGCTGCTGCTGCTGCTGCTGCTGCTGCTGCTTGTGGGGGTGCTGCTGGCAGGGGCAGGACCCTGGTGTGGCTGAGTGTTGCCATACAGCCTGTGAGCTCCTGGGAGCTCAGGACAGAGCCAGGACTGACCCAGGTTGACACTACACTTGAGGACAGACACAGAGAATGGAAAGTGCCCATGGAGTGGTTCCGAGCAGGTCTGTGGGAAGGAGGAGGGAGGGAAGATGAATCCCCTGCCCAAGGCTGCCAAGGGAAGGCTTTGGGAGGGAAAGCAAGCCTTGACATGACACTAAGTCCTTCAAGGGCTCAGATGCCCATGCTGGGCAGGATTTCATCGGGCTTTGTCTCACGACAGTAGCAGGGTCAGAAGTGGTGGGAGCATCTGGAAAGCAAAGCTGTGTATTCCCTCCCCCCAGCCCATTTGGGAACATCTGGGCAAGGTCTCCATTGTCTGCCTGCAGCCAGCTTGGGAGGCCCTTCCTCTCCTCCTCCTGCTTGGGGGACTGGGCTTGGTTTCTTCTGCCATCTGCAATGCTGAGCTTCTCTCTCCTCAAACCCAGCTGCTCAGGTTCATGTCCCTGTGTCTCGCACCTTCCTCCTCTTCCTCCTCACCACGTGCTCATGGAGCCTCTTTGGGCAGCTGGACTGGAACTGGCAGCAGCAGGCGTGCCCTGAGGAGCACCTCTGGCCTCCAGCCTTTCTGCAGGGCTGGCCAGAGCCTTCCTGCCAGGGGTGAGCCTCTTTTCTGTCTCTTCCCGAGACAATATAGTCTGGATCTTGGCTCTGTCCTCCTTTCTTTCTCTTTCAGGGAAGGATCAGCCATGGCTGAAGGGATTTTCCATAGGTACCTGGTGTTGATGGACATTGTCAGCATCAACCAGCCTTCTGGAAAGAATGGGATTTCTCCTGAGGATGATAAAGGAATTGTCCAGAGTATGAAGGAGCAGGAGGTGATCCTTTGGCAGCACCAGCTGCACTTGGAGAAGGAAATTGCAGACCTGGAAGCCAGACAGGAGTGTTTGGCATGGCCTTTGTGGGAACTGGAGGAAAGATCCAATGGCACACATGCACAGTGGTTTGCTTGGCTGTCCCTGACAAGTTCATGATCTGGAGGCAGCGTAGGAATGGAGCCAGAGGGGAGCACAGAGAAGGAAAGACTGACCTGGGGCTTCTTGGGAAAGCCTGGAAAGGAGTGGCCTTCCTGACAAAGCCCTTGTGCTGCTCAGGGCCATTTGTATCTCCATGGGCAGAACTGGAGGATATCTTCCAGCATTTGTGGATAGATTTGTTGAATTACCTCTGTTCAAACACAGGGGAACTGGAGAGGGTTCTTTCAAAGTGTGACTCCTCCCTATTCCATCAGCAATAGTCTCACAGGATTTATGGGTCAGGAACATGTACAACACATGGCAGGGAAGCTGGGCAAGCAGTGAGTGCTGTACCAGCAGGGCCAGAACGGTGCAAGAGCCAGCGCCAAACAGGCTGAGGCAGCCAGGCCAATCCCATCTTTCCAGGGTGTTGTGGCGCGGCATGCGCTCCGAGCCGCGGCACTCCGAGCCGTGCCGTGCTGGGCGGTGAGGGAAGAGAACGGGCGGCCGCTTTCCCCCGCAAGTTCTGCAGTCTCAGTTCGTGGCGCGTAGGGACAGACGAAGGCGACACGGGACTTGGGGGGGGAACGAGATGGTTTTATTCCATGAGTCCCAAGACCCCGGCGGGCGGGGGGGCAAAGGTTTTATACAGAACTCAGGAGGACGGGTGTAGGAACAGTAACCAATGAGGGAATAGCAGGGGAGGAGTTTAGGGCAGAACTAACATCTGGAAGCTGAGGAGGGGGCTAGAATGAATGACAGGGAAGGTTCTAGGGAAAGGGGCAGGGAAAGGGAGGATTGGGGGGGGGGAAACAGATATTAAACAAATATCAAATGAAAGAAAAACACACCACCGCATCTCCCTCTTTTCCTTTACAAAAAGAAGGAGAATTTTGTGGTTTAAGCAAATTAATAAAACATGCAAATAATATAAAATCATATGATAACATTGTAAATTACTTAAAGGACATGAAAGACACATTATTGCATTTATAGGGCAGGAAGAGTAGTAATATTTTAAATTAGACACAAGACTGCACAAAACTTGCTGTTTTGCTGCTCTGGGTAACAATTTAAAATAATGTAAATAATTGAAATAATTGAAATAGAATTGAAATAATTGACAGAAATTAAATTTTAAAATTTAATTAGAATGATTAAAATTACAATTATCTAATTTAAATAAAATAATTAAATGGAATTATTGGAATTAAATATAATAAAAAATCAACTAAATATAACTAATAAATTTTTAAATTTCGCAGCAATGCAGCAAGCCTGAAGCGATATAGTAGCTGAGTGATTCCTGTAGTAATAATGGTTAAACACAGCCTTTAAGTCAAAAAATATTAGAAAAGACTGAATTAATTATAATTACAACAAAACAACTTAATATAAAATCAAATTGTAACATTACATATTATTAAAAAAACATAAATTGAAAGACATTAGAAAATGATAAACTAATTGTGATTACAACATATGAAACATATAATAACTTTATCTGGAATATATAAAATTGTCCTAAATCAAAGTCCAAATTAAGGGTACAAAGCACAGCAGGATTTGTGACTTCATCTGATTTAGAATTTGCTTCGTCGCGGCGCTTGCGATGTTCAGCTTCTTAAATTTTTAAAGCAGAGTTAGCGGATAACGGCACTTGTCTTAAAGCAGAGTTAGCGGATAGCGATGTGGTTTGTTCAATTTGAATGTCCGTTTGAGAGGTGGGCATAATATCTTGAGTATTAATTAACTGGGATCATCTTTTTTTTTTTCTATAAAATATAACTCAACAAACAGATTATTTAAAAATAATCAAAAGCAAAAAAAGGAATTTGTAGTTAAATAAAAAGGAATATTGGGTAGGGTACATTAAGGAATAGGCTAGGGGAATCAGACAATCACTTAATTAGTGATTGCCATGATTAACAGGGGGTATCGGTAAGGGGTGGACTGGGGCGCCGCCATTTCAGGGGGAAGACAAAATGACGGATCCCCAGTCCCGGGTTTCGGCTCCATTTCCTCGGGAGAAGATCCCTCCCGACCCTCCCCCCGGAGGACGAGCCCGAAGAAGGATGGGGGAATATCCAACCCCGCCTCCCCACAATAGGGACTAGCCTCGTGCAGGGACGGTGCAGGGCTATTGGGGGAGAAATGGGACTGGCGGGAAACTAGGGGCGGAAAAGAAGGGTCAAGGCGGGAAATGGGTCCCGAGCGGCGTGGCCAGCGCCATCTTGGGAGGGGTGCCAGATACACTGCACTTGGCCTGAGCAGTGTCCGGCAGGGCACTTGGGGCGGCTCGGCCACAGCAATCCCCAAGGGAGGATAGGAAAGGGTTTTAGGAAAGTCCGAGGGGATGGGGGCATAGGGAGCTTCACAGAAGCAAAAAGGGGAAATTTATAGGAGGGGGGGGGGGCCGCCCGACGCAGCTGGATGTCGGCGCAATGCGTGGGTGTAAAGGGCCCCTTTTAACAACTCTCCTATAGCTAACGTGTCGCCCTCTTAGCTGATCCCTACTGGTGTCTTTTCTACCCCCTCCGTCCAGCCCAGAATGGGGAGGGGAGGATAGAGAAGACAACTTTTTCGAGGAGAAGAAAAAGCGATCTAATCTAGGTCCCCACAGAAGACTAGGCGAAGGATAGCACTCAGTGCTAGCTTCCCCCAGAAAAAGAAAACCCACCCGGTTGCCAGGGACATGCACGGCTACAGCCCCAGTCTGGGCGCAGACGGGGGTTAAAACGCGAGAAAAAAAAAAAAGGTGGCAGACCCAGCCGCCCGTCGGGGCGACCCCGCACCCGTATAGCCCACCTTACCTTGCAGGCTCGGACGGAGATGGCTTGAATCTTCTCCTCGACTCGATGGAAAAGTCGCGCTAAAAACTGGGGATGTTCCTTCTCTTTCGGTTTGGCCCTTTCGGAAGCCTGGGTGTTCCCGTTAAACCAAGACTCGTCCCCGAAGCCTTGGTTTCGGCCACTATCAGCCTCCGGTGGTCTCGCTGCAGATGCTGACCGAGGAACCTCTTCTCGGTCAGTCCCTCTTCAGGCTCCCCCGAGCCGCTGCCAAAACCGCTCTCTGTGTCCTCGGGTAAGTCTGCCCGCCAAAAAGCTCTGCAGCCCGGCTGCCCGTGCAGCGCGGCTGCTCCCGGGCGGGAAGATGGCGAGAACAAAGAGGGTCCCGGAGCCTCAATCTTTTTCGCTCGGCGCTCAGCTCCTCATAGCATCAGGCAGAGCTTTTACGGCCGTAGATGTTCCTCTTCCCTCCTTCTTCTTCTGTGAGGCGGGCGCCCCCACAAATTTGCCCGTTTTTTTTACAAGACGAAGGAGGGAACCATCCTCTGCTACCATATGTTGTGGCGCGGCATGCGCTCCGAGCCGCGGCACTCTGAGCCGTGCCGTGCTGGGCGGTGAGGGAAGAGAACGGGCGGCCGCTTTCCCCCGCAAGCTCTGCAGTCTCAGTTCGTGGCGCGTAGGGACAGACGAAGGCGACACGGGACTTGGGGGGGGAACGAGATGGTTTTATTCCATGAGCCCCAAGACCCCGGCGGGCGGGGGGGCAAAGGTTTTATACAGAACTCAGGAGGACGGGTGTAGGAACAGTAACCAATGAGGGAATAGCAGGGGAGGAGTTTAGGGCAGAACTAACATCTGGAAGCTGAGGAGGGGGCTAGAATGAATGACAGGGAAGGTTCTAGGGAAAGGGGCAGGGAAAGGGAGGATTGGGGGGGGGGAAACAGATATTAAACAAATATCAAATGAAAGAAAAACACACCACCGCACCAGGGCTCTGGGCTGAACACACAGCTTCAATAACATCAGGTGTGCTCCCCACAGAGCCTTCTGCAGAGCTCTGGGTGAGGACTGCCAGCTTTCCTCTTTATTTTGTATCAATGTTCTGGTTTGAAATTAAAACCAGTGAGAGACTCTAAGTCAGAAATACAATTTATTGGGAAAAGAGAAAAAACCCAAAAATACGTGCAATACTACAAAAGGAAAACCACTGACAAAGTCAGAATACAACCTAACACCCCTCTGGCCAGCATGCTGGTGCAGTCCAAATTGGAGTGGCTGCAGTCCTCTTGGAATTGCAGATGTGGTTGCTGTGTCTTCTTGGAAACCTGTGGAAAGACTGCCTCTCTGTCTAGAAAGTCCCGGTTTTATCCAGGTGGGAATGCCTAGCTCCTCCCCCCTGGCCGGAGCATCTCACAATTGGCTGATGTTATTCTGAGTCACGAGGTGTGTCCTTGATCACCTGTTGAACAGAACTGGCTCCTGGAGAGTGTCTCTGAGCCATGTGGCAAGACATTGATGGGCCATTAACAGGAGATAAGGAAAACTGCCCAGAGGCAGCTCCTACTCAGATGGTAATAGGAAACATCTTGGTGCTCCAATCTTGGACAATCAGAAAAGGAAATTTTTCTCTCATTTTTCCCATCTTACCTATGCAGATGTGATGGGAGGCCATCTCTCTGTTTGTGTAGGTGTTGAACCTGAGAAAGGCAGTCTGTAGTGTCAGATGGATACCTGAGGGCTGTCACATAAGCAGTAAGGGTGAACTGTCAATGTAAATCATTATAAAGAATGTAGTATGCTCCCTCTTAACATTAAAATTCAGTGCCACCAGTGGCTCCAGTGGGTTGTGGATTAGGCATGTGTCTTTACCAAAAATGTAATGCTTATTGTAATATTTTTCAATTGGAATTGGGTCCAAAAGCAGGAGGATCTTGGTGCGAAATTAGTATTCAGCCTAATAATTACAACTAATTATGAGTTTTATTGAATAGATGCACATGTACAAATGTGCCAGCAGTTAGTCTCTGCGATGAGTAGGTTTGAGGCATTTTTTCATTTAGTCTGTAGTGTGAACTTCAGTGCCTGCAGACGTACATATTAAATTTCCCTCTTCCATCACCACTTGATGATTATCGTCACTAGAATTAAATTCTTAGTGTAGTGAGGAGGTGGGAAATAGATAAGAAAGTCTGTTGGGTTTGCATGGCCAGGTTTTGGTAGGTGAAGTAATGGTTTCTGTAAGAAGCTGTTGGAAGCTCCCCCATGCCCACAGAGCAAATGCCAGCTGGCTCCAGGAGAGGCCCACTGGCCTGGGCCGGGCCCGTCAGGGATGTGCTGATGCCTCTGTTATTGCTGTGAATATGTAAACTCACTGAAGAAGGGAAAAGCAATTGCAGCAAAGGAATTGTGTCCAGAAAGGAGCGAGGATGTGTGAGAGGAGCAGCCCTGCAGACAGCCAGGTCACTGCAGGAGGGGCAGGAGGTGCTCCAGGCACAGGGATGCTGAGATTGCCCTGCAGCCCTGGGGCAGCCCTGGGGAGGCAGCTGAGCCCTGAGCACAGGGAGGGCACGGGGATGCTGAGACTGCCCTGCAGCCCTGCAGGAGCACATGCCCCAGCAGGAGGATGCCTGAGAGGAGGCTGTGAGCCCGTGGGAGGCCTGTGCTGGAACAGATTGCTGGCAGGGACCTGTAGACCTGTGGAGAGAGGAGCCCACCCCAGAGGAGGTTTCCCGGTTGGACGTGTGATCCTGGGAGGACCCAAGCTGGAGCAGGCTGTCCTTGAAGGACTGCGCTCTGTGGAAGAGTGATCCCCGCTGGAACAGTTTGGGAAGAACTTGTCAGGAAAATTAATCCACAAACACCAGAGGTTTATGTCATTGTCACATGCCCCCAGCTGGGTAATAATTAGCATTGACCCCATGATTCACAGAAGGCTGATCAACCTCTTCATTATATTATATATAATTATTAAGAAACCCATTGCTTTTATACAGTTATAATACACCTGGACCTAATTGGTCCACTAATCCAAACACCACCAACATTGGCTAATTAAAAATCACCCTTTGGTAAACAAATCTCCATAACACATTCCAAATGTTCACAACAGCAGGTGCAGCAAGTGAAGATAAGAATTGTTTCTCATTCTTTTCTCTGATCTTCTCACAGCCTGCCCCCAGGACAATGCCTGGGAAAGTTATTTCTCTCTGTGGCCAGAGAGCTGCCTGCCACAGGTTTATGTCCTAAACAGGGACAGAGGAGTCCTTTTATTTTATTCAAATAAAGGGAGAGGCCATGGGGCATTCTCTTGAGGTCTTTCCAATTTTTGGAGGACACAGCCTCCTTTTTATCCTAATTTCCCTTCTGTCTTTCCACACTGGATAAGGTACTTAAGTGGTACAGACTTCCTGATATGCCTGATACCAAAGATTCCCCTCTAATCTATGACCCTCACTTTTAGATTTTCATTTTCATGGAATCTATGTTTTTTCCCCATCCTTTCTTTCATCTTTCAATATCCAATTTCATTTATCAGCAATCCTACAGTTCGTTTGTTGTCTGAGATTGAGAGGCCAGATGTTTTCTATTGCCATCTGTGTAGCAGTTGCCTCTGGACTGTTTTCCTTATCTCCTGTGAATGGGCCCATCAATGTTTCCCACATGGCTCAGAGATAACTCCCTCCAGAGCCATTTCTGTTTAACAGGGGATCAAGTGTTGCAGCATTTCTGAGCATTTCTGAGGTCATGATTTATGTTTGGAATGAGATTTGAGCTACTCCAGTCTGGGCCTCAGATTTGGGCCCTGTGAGGCCTTCCAGCCTCTGACGCAGTTAGAAATTAAGAGTTTGTGGTGCAGTTAGAAATTGTATTAAGGTGTGATGGGGAGCACTGGGCTGTCTGGGTGTGAAGTAGTATAGGTTTATAGTGTAAGGTTTCGGCCACTTTAAGACAAAGATAAACAATGTTAGCTTGCCAATCAGAGTGCCTTTGTAAATTGTAAACTATGTAGAAGTGTATAAAAACTGCCATCTTCTCTCAAATAAGTGGAGAACATTGCATTAATAATATTGTTTGGATGTGCGTTCTGTCCGGCCAGCTTTCTGGTTTTATGACGTCCCTGGCTTTTATCAAGGACCCACTGTGTTACTGAGAATGAAATCAGCCCATGGTGAGATGCTCCACCCAGGGGGAAGAGCTAAACATTCCCACCTAGATATATCCTGGGATTTCTAGACAGAGAGGCAGCCTTCCCACAGGTTTCCAAGAGGACACAGCTAGGGTTTTCCACTGGACCGACTACAACTTTTCTACAGGACCACTGCTCCAACAGAAACCAGCTTTGGCTGCCCTCTGGCAGAGAAGCCCTTTTGGGGCACAGGTTTCTGGAGATGGGCACTGGTGCAGCCAGGGCTCGGGGGAACTCTGCTTGGGCAGGGACTGTGCCTCACCTGCTGCTGTCAGCGCTGCCCGGGCCCCAGGGCTCAGAGCAGCATTCCTGCCCTGGCCCACACGTTCCTGGTCTGTGTCCCACGGCCGTGCTTATGATGGCCACCATGTGGGACGTGTTCCGAGGAGGCCGTGCCAGATTCTGTGGAGGCCCCGTGCCCTTCCCGCCGCGGCTGCGTCGGCAGCTACGGGGGCTCCTGCTGCTCTGAGCCCGCAGAGCAGGGCAGCGTTTGCTGATGGGCTGAGCCCTTCCTAAAGATCCTGTTGGGCTGTCTGACACACCTGGGGCAAGGCATTCCTTCCACCCTGGGCCACTCTGGGGGGCTGGGGGTGGCCCCAGGGCAGGTGGCAGTGCATGCAAGGGCCTTTTGTAACACGGTGCAGCATGGTCACCGTGGAATGGAACGGGACAGGGGATCCAAGGGCCCTTGGTGACACGGTGCAGCATGGTCACCGTGGAATGGAATGGGACAGGGATTCCAAGGGCCCTTTGTGACACGCAGTGGCATAGGTGTTGGTAGTGACAAGGCCACACCACAGTGCTCGGTGCACGCGACGGGACAGGACAGGACAGAGTGGTGCTGTGAGGAGCCCTCGCACAGCCACTCGTTCCTGGCTGACTCCAAGGCTTTCCCGAGGCGTTACTCCTGCAGGTGATGTCGTGGGCAGAGCAGAGCATTTGGTGACCCTTGGCCTTCCCAAGGCATCTCTTCTGCAGCTGCCCTCGAGGGCAGACTGTGGCATTTGCTTTGCACCATCCTTGACAGGAGTCTCCTGTCCTTGTGGCTGGAGCCCCCAAGAGCAGAGTGCAGGACTTGCTGACTTGGACCTTTTCCGAGCCACCTTCTCCTACAAGTAGCCATGAATCCAGGTAGTGACGTAGAGCACAGACCTACAACTGTGCCCAGGGTGGCCTGGGGCAAGGAAAAGAAAGAAGGCCCTGGAGCTGCCCCAGCACAGCAGCCTGAAGAAGTGAAGCAGTTCCAGCCATGGCAGAAGGGTGAGTGGCAAAGCCAGGCCACTTGGACACAGACAGCTTGGCCCCATCCCATCCCATCCCATCCCATCCCATCCCATCCCATCCCATCCCATCCCATCCCATCCCATCCCATCCCATCCCATCTCCTGGGGACGTGCCCATAGACAGGACAGAAGAGGGCCTGGGCAGACACCCCGCAGTGCCCGTGCTACATGCCCTGGGGCATCCCGGGTCTGTCCCTGCCTGGGCAGCACAGGGCTGGGCTGTGTTCTCTGGCCTCTCCCGCAGCCCCTCAGCTCGGGCTGCGCTCGCTCTTTGCCAGGTGCAGCTGTGCAGCGCACACGAGAGCAGGAACGCACCCGTGGCCGCTTCCGCAGAACAGCGCAGGTACCTGCAGCCATCCCCACCTGGGCTGGGCCTGCTGGCACTGCTCAGCCCAGCAGCACGCCTGCAGCACTCCATGGCTTCTTGCCCTTCTCCTACAGCTCGTTTGCAAATTCATGAAGAGGATTTGGCAGGAAGAGATCAGCGCCATGGGCCCTGGGCTCAGAGCCTACTCAGAGCTCCTCGGACATGAGACCAGTGCCGCCCTGCTGGATTTGCTTGTGCAGAGGGGTGTTTCCAGAGCAGAGCAAGTAGGCAGCTGTGGCCAGGCTTCAATTCCCCCATGAGTCACACAGCTTCCCAAGCCACAGTGCTGGGCCCTGTGAGCCTTTGAGGCCATCGCAGTGTGGTGGGAAGGGAAACACTTCTCTGGGGACACTGGGAACACTGCTCCCTCTGGCAGCTTTCCAAGTCTCCCTGTGCCTTCTCCAGGTGCCCGCCATGGTGAGGTACATCCACCAGTGGCTCATGGCCAGTGATTCTGCAGAGCACAGGCTGGACAACGCCCTGCTGTATCTCACAGAAGCGCAGCCAAATGACGCAGTAATGACACTCCTGCGTGTGGCCCCATCCTGTGACAGGTACGGGGCCCACCTGCCCAGAGGGCTCAGGGCTCAACCCAACCCATCGCCCTGCACAGCCTGTCCCAGGTGTCTGACCCACAGAGAGTCCCAGGGCCCTCTGGCTGCTCCCTCTGCCAGCCCTGGCACGTCAGGCCCCGAGCCTGCTGCCATTCTCCCTCGCTGCCCCACAGGGGCCTGTCCCCACAGGGCTGGGCTGCCTGGCTGCTGCTGGAGAGGGGCAGTGGGCAGAGGCAGAGCCGTCGGTCAACCCAGGCCCCTAGAGATGCCCAGGCCACGGTGCTGTGTCTGAGATCCCCTGAGACAGAGCTCTAACCCCACAGAGCTGCCATGGCCATGTGGAAGACCATCATGTGCACGCCCTGGACTGCAGAGCTGGCACAGCAGATACTCCTGGATGTGCTGGGGAGCTGGCCAGAGCACAGCACGTGCACCTCCGATGGGGACAAAATGGGTGTCTTTGTCCTGGCTGTGAGTTTCTGCCAGTGGCCTTTGCTGGCCCCAAGGTCACCTGTCCAGCAGCTCTCCATCCTCCTTCCCGCACTGCATCTCCCTGCCTCAGGCGCTGGGCTAAAACCTGGCCTCGGGGCAGCTCCAGGGCCACCAGGCCCGCTGCTCCCCCTGTGGCTCTCCGGGCCTCTCCCTCCTGTGCTCGGGCCCTGCCACACAAACACCTCGGCACTGAGCCCTGTCTCAGGGGGCTTTGTCCTTTGCAGGCAACTGTGGTGATATGGAAGATCCTCCAGGAGTCCTGTGTCCCAGATATAGTGATGGAGCATTTCCCACAGTTATTTGTGCATCTGCTCTTCCAAGTGCTCTTCAGAACCAAAGAGATGCCAGAGGAGGTCGATACCTTCTGGAAGGGATGCCAGGAAGAACATGGCCTTGCCAGCAGCCCCAACAGGTGCTCTATCCCAATCCTTCTGTCCCTGCCACATGGCCAGGGCAGGAGCCAGTGCTCCCAGTGTGACCCGGGCTTTGCTCTGCACTCAGGTTTGCAGTGAGGACCCTGAAGTCCCTGCTGTGCCAAATGGACTATGAGGATGTGGTGGTGTCAATGGAACGCAAGCGTGGCTGGGACACGCTGCTCTGTGCTGACACCCACCATTATGCCGTGGGTCTGCTGGCCAGGTGAGATCCCCTTCTCCCCATTGCTCCCGGCATTTGTGCTCTGTGTCTGGGGTATCCCACTCAGTCCCCGTGGCTGTGGGCCAGAGGCACGAGGGACGGCCAAGCAGACTGGGAAAGGCTGGGAGAGGAGGGTGCCCAGTAGCAGCCACATCTCAAAGGGCCCAAGTCCCCCTGCAGGGTGGGGGGTAAAGACAAGAACTCCGTCAGTCTGTCCTGGGAGGGGCTTCCCCCCCGGCTCAGGGTCTTAGTGTCGTAGGAGCAGGCCCCCAGCTGGGTAATCATTATCACTGACTCCAGGTATTGCAGAAGTCTGATCAATAATTAACTTTATTAGGAAACCCATTGTTCTTATAGATAGTTATGATATAGGTAGATTTAATTGGTTTTCTAGTCTAAACACTATCACCATTAGTTAATTAAGAAAGAACCCTTTGGTAGACAAATCTCCATAACATATACCACATGTTCACAATACGAGGTGCAGCATGTTAAGATAAGAAAGATTTTCATTCTTTCCTCTGATCTTCTCAGACTTTCTCAGGCAATGCCTGGGAAAGTTGTCTGTTTCTCTCTGAGGCCAGAGAGCTGCTGCCACATCTTAGTGCCATTTTCCTCCTTGCAGAGAGATGCACAATGAATCCACCTGCTTGTGCAAAAGCATCTCAGACTGTCTCCTTCAGTTGCTCCGCAAAGAGATGCCATACTGGAACTTCCCTGCCCTGGCATTCCTTGTGGAGGTGAGTCTGAAGGCCGGCGCTGCCTCCCGGCTCTCTGCCCTCTCGTAGCCGTAGCTGCCTGGGACGGTGCCCACGCCCTGTGCTGCTGCCTGGTCCCCGCCCTGTGCGGTTCTGGGCTCCTGCCGGCCGGGTCCCCTGTCACTGCCCTGTGCCTTTCAGGTCCTGCATTGCCTGGACTTGAGCACATGCAGTGACAGCATCATGGATCTCTTGTCGAGACACTTGCTGAGTGAGTGCACAGAGATGCGCCGCCAGGTTCTGAGGGCCCTCCTCTTGCTCAGGGATAATCCCTCGCTGGTAAGGAGGGGCAGCAGCTGAAGCCGTGCAGGCAGCGTGGGGCTGGGGAACGCAGTTGCTGGAACTTGGCTGGGCTTCAGGCACTGGGGCAGCCGCTCCCAGCTCTCCTGCCTCCCACTTCAGCTGCCCGAGGGCTGCGGGACAGGCCTTTGGCCTCTGGGCTCTGTGGCAGCAGGGTGGCCTTTCACACACCTTTGCTCCGCACAGGCCAAAAGAATGTGGAGCCTGACCGAAAGCCTCGGAGAGCTCCTGCAGGAAAATGATAGTGATGTGGTCAGGATGGCCATTGTTCTAGTTAGTGATTTGTTCCTGGATAATGACGCCCCAATACCCAGCCCCATCGCCCTGCAGCTGGCTAAGGTGCTCCTGCCACTCTTTGACCACGTAAGGCTCTGTGCCCTCAGCCACGGCCACTGGCTGCTGCCCAGACACTTGGTGCCCTGTGGAGATGCAGGCCTGCGCCAAGGTGGGCCAGAATCAGCTGATGCCAAGGTCTTGTTTCCTTCCTGTTCCACAGGATGATAGCCACGTGCAGCAGCTCTCCATGTTTGTCTTTCGAACCTTGCTGTCTGCTGTAGCAGAAGAAGGAAAAAAGCTCCTGATGACACAAGTGTGTAAGAGCCTGCTGCCACTCTTCTTCCACTGCCATGAGGAGAATCAGTGTGTGGCAGAGGTGAGGACACCTGGGCTGCTGCTGTTCCCCTGGGAGGATGCTCAGCTGCCTCCTGCCCTGGTGCCTGGTGGGCTGCATCCTCCTCCTGGCCCTGGCACAGGGATGCTGATCCTCGGCCCTGGGCTGCGGGGCCATTTCCGTGTCTCTACTGCTCTCCAGTCTTCTCGGGAAACCCTGCTTTGTTTGGCCAAATTCCTGAACAGGAGAGACCTTGAAAAATCTGTAAAGAAGGAGAAACTGTGGAGGTTCATTAAGATCCTGGTAAGGAGGGCCGGGAAGCCGCAGCCCCAGCCTGGAGCAGCCCCTGAGCGCGGTGCTCGGTGTGCGGGCTGGCAGCTGTGCCCCTGCCCGCTGCTGCAGCCCAAGGCCGCGCGGGCTCTGCTCCAGGCTGTGATGTCAGTGTCACATCACAGACATGTCAGTGTGACACCACAGAGATGACCGTGTGACACCACAGAGAGCTTCATGGTATCATTGAGATGTCAGTGTCACATCACAGAGAGCTGTGTGAAATCACAGAGATGTCTCTGTGACATCACAGGAGCTTGCATGACATCACAAAGATGTAAGTGTGACATCACAGACAGCTGTCTGTGTGACATCACAGACATATCATTGTGACATCACAGAGATGTCAATGTGACATCACAGAGAGCTGTGTGACATCACAGGGATGTCAGAGTGACATCACAGAGATGTCTAGGTGACATCAAGTGGAGCTTGTGTGACATCACAAAGATGACCTTGTGGCATGACAGAGAACAGTGTGACATGACAGAGAGTTGTGTGACATCAAAGAGATGTCCATGTGACATCACAAAAAATTGTGTGACATCACAGAAATGTCAGTGTGACATCACAGATGTGACCGCGTGACATGACAGAGAGATGTGTGACATCAAAGGGATGCCAATGTAATATCACAGTATTTTGTGCGACATCACAGATATGCCAGTGTTACATCACAGAGATGTCCGTGTGACATCACAAAAAGTTGTGTGACACCACAGAGAGCTGTGTGACTTTAAAGAGAGTTGTGTGACATCACAGAAATGTCAGTGTGACATCAAAGAGAGTTGTGTGACATCAGAGAGATGTCTGTGTGACATCACAAAATACTGTGTGACATCACAGAGATGACTGTGTGACATCACAGGAGGTTGTGTGACATCACTGAGATCTCAGTGTGACATAACAGAGATGACAGTGTGACATCACAGAGAGCTGTGTGACATCACAGTGAGTCAATGTGACATCACCAAGATGTCCATGTGACATCACAGATATCTGTGTGACATCACAGATATCTGTGTGACATCATAGAGATCTCCATGTGACATCACAGAAATGTCTCTGTGACATCACAGTAGGTTGTGTGACATCACAAAGGTGTCCATGTGACATCACAGAGAGTGGTGTGACATCACAGAGATGTCATTATGACATCACAGAGTGTGTGAAATCACAGGGAAGTCAATGTGACATCACAGAGAGCTGTGTGACATCAGAGAGATGTCAGTGTGGCATTACAGAGATGTCATCTTGACATCACAGAGATGTTCATGTGACATCACAGGAGGCTGTGTGACATCACAGAGATGTCCATGTGATGTCACAGAGAGCTATGTGACATCACAGATATGTCAGTGTGACCTCACAGATATGTCTCTGTGACATCAGAGGAAGTTGTGTGACATAACAGAGATGTCAGTGTGACCTCACAGAGAGCTTTGTGACATAACAGGGTTAGTGTGAAATCACAGAGAGCTGTGCCACGTCACAAAGGTTTCAGTGTGACATCATAGAGATGTAATTGTGACATCATAGGAGGTTGTATGACATCACTGAGATGACCGTGTGACATCACAGAGAGCTGTGTGACATCACAGAGATGTCAGAGTGACCTCACACAGATGTCTTTGTGACATCAAGTGGAGATTGTGTGACATCACAAAGATGATCTTGTGCCATGACAGAGAGCAGTGTGACATCACAGAGATGTCCATGTGACATCACAAAAAGCTGTGTGACATCACAGAGAGCTATGTGACATTAAAGACAGTTGTGTGACATCACAGAAATGTCAGTGTGACATCAAAGAGAGTTGTGTGTCTGTGTGACCTCACAAAAAGATGTGTGACATCACAGAGTTGATTGTGTGACATCACAGGAGGTTGTGTGATATCACTGAGATCTCAGTGTGACGTCACAAAGAGCTGTGTGACGTCACAGACATATCAGTGTGACATCAAAGAGAGTTGTGTGACATCACAGAGATGTCCGTGTGACATCACAGAGAGCTGTCTGACATTAGAGAGATGTCAGTGTGACATCACAAAAATGTCTCTGTGACATCAGAGGAGGATGTGTGAGAGCACAGCGATCACATAGAGCTTTGTGGCGTCACAGAGTTGTCTGTGTACATCACAAGAGATATTGTGACATCAGAAAGATGTCCCTGTGAAATCACAGAGAGCTGTGTGACATAACAGAGATGTCAGTGTGACATCACAGGAAGTTGTATGATATCACAGAAATGTTTGTGGGACATCACAGAGGGCTTTGTGATATCACATAGCTGTCACTGTGACATCACAAACAGCTATGTGACCTCACAGTTTCAGTGTGACATCACAGAGATGTCCGTGTGACATCACAGGGAGGCCGAAGGCCTTTCCCAAAGCACTGGGGCAGGTGAGGCAGGAGAGCTGGGAGCAGCTGCCTCAGCTCCTGAAGCCCTGACAGACCAAGGGGCTGCTTTGCCCAGCGCAGCTTCAGCCACTGCCCCCTTCTCACCATCCAAGGATCCTTGGTGAGCAGTGCGAGGCCTCAGTCAGGCTCCACATTCTTTTGGCCTGTTTGGAACAAAAGTGTGTGAAAGGCCACCCTGCTGCCACAGGGCCCAGAGGCCAAAGGCCTGTCCCGCAGCACTCGGGCAGCTGAAGTGGGAGGCAGGAGAGCTGGGAGCGGCTGCCCAAGTGCCTGAAGCCCAGCCAAGTTCCAGCGACTGCGTTCCCCAGCCCCACGCTGCCTGCACGGCTTCAGCTGCTGCCCCTCCTTACCAGCGAGGGATTATCCCTGAGCAAGAGGAGGGCCCTCAGAACCTGGCGGCGCATCTCTGTGCACTCACTCAGCAAGTGTCTCGACAAGAGATCCATGATGCTGTCACTGCATGTGCTCAAGTCCAGACAATGCAGGACCTGAAAGGCACAGGGCAGTGACAGGGGACCCGGCCGGCAGGAGCCCAGAACCGCACAGGGCGGGGACCAGGCAGCAGCACAGGGCGTGGGCACCGTCCCAGGCAGCTGCGGCTACGAGAGGGCAGAGAGCCGGGAGGCAGCGCCGGCCTTCAGACTCACCTCCACAAGGAATGCCAGGGCAGGGAAGTTCCAGTATGGCATCTCTTTGCGGAGCAACTGAAGGAGACAGTCTGAGATGCTTTTGCACAAGCAGGTGGATTCATTGCGCATCTCCCTGGAAGGCGGAAAATGGCACTAAGATGTGGCAGCAGCTCTCTGGCCTCAGAGAGAAACAGACAACTTTCCCAGGCATCGCCTGAGAAAGTCTGAGAAGATCAGAGGAAAGAATGAAAATCTTTCTTATCTTAACATGCTGCACCTCGTATTGTGAACATGTGGTATATGTTATGGAGATTTGTCTACCAAAGGGTGCTTTCTTAATTAACTAATGGTGATAGTGTTTAGACTAGAAAACCAATTAAATCTACCTATATCATAACTATCTATAAGAACAATGGGTTTCCTAATAAAGTTAATTATTGATCAGACTTCTGCAATACCTGGAGTCAGTGATAATGATTACCCGTCTGGGGGCCTGCTCCTACGACACTAAGACCCTGAGCCAGGGTGGGGGGAAGCCCCTCCCAGGACAGACTGATGCAGTTCTTGTCTTTACCCCCCACCCTGCAGGGGGACTTGGGCCCTTTGAGATGTGGCTGCTACTGGGCACCCTCCTCTCCCAGCCTTTCCCAGTCTGCTTGGCCATCCCTCGTGCCTCTGGCCCACAGCCACGGGGACTGAGTGGGATACCCCAGACACAGAGCACAAATGCCGGGAGCAATGGGGAGAAGGGGATCTCACCTGGCCAGCAGACCCACGGCATAAATGTGGGTGTCAGCACAGAGCAGCATGTCCCAGCCACGTTTGTGTTCCATTGACACCACCACATCCTCATAGTCCATTTGGCACAGCAGGGACTTCAGGGTCCTCACTGCAAACCTGAGTGCAGAGCAAAGCCCGGGTCACACTGGGAGCACTGGCTCCTGCCCTGGCTGTGTGTCAGGGACAGAAGGACTGGGATGGAGCACTATCTGGGGCTGGTGGCAAGGCCGTGTCCTTCGTGGCATCCCTTGCAGAAGGTATCAACCGCCTCTGGCATCTATTTGGTGCTGAAGAACACTTGGAAGAGCAGATGCAAAAATAACTGTGGGAAATGCTCCATCACTATATCTGGGACACAGGGCTCCTGGAGGATCTTCCATATCACCACAGTTGCCTGCAAAGGACAAAGCCCCCTGAGACAGCGCTCAGTGCCGAGGTGTTTGTGTGGCAGAGCCCGAGCATGGGACGGAGAGGCCCGGAGAGCCACAGGGGGAGCAGCGGGCCTGGTGGCCCTGCAGCTGTCCCTAGGCCAGCTTTCAGCCCAGTGCCTGAGGCAGGGAGACGCTGTGGGGGAGGGAGGATGGAGAACTGCTGGAGAGGTGGCCTTGGGGCCAGCAAAGTCCACTGGCAGAAACTCACAGCCAGGACAAAGACACCCATTTTGTCCCCATCGGAGGTGCACGTGCTGTGCTCTGGCCAGCTCCCCAGCACATCCAGGAGTATCTGCTGTGCCAGCTCTGCAGTCCAGGGCGTGCACATGATGGTCTTCCACATGGCCATGGCAGCTCTGTGGGGTTAGAGCTCTGTCTCAGGGGATCTCAGACACACACCGTGGCCTGGGCATCTCTAGGGGCCCGGGTTGACTGCCGGCTCTGCCTTTGCCCACTGCCCCTCTCCAGCAGCAGCCAGGCAGCCCAGCCCTGTGGGGACAGGCCCCTGTTGGGCAGCAAGGGAGCATGGCAGCAGGCTCGGAGTCTGACGTGCCAGGGCTGGCAGAGGGAGCAGCCAGAGGGCCCTGGGACTCTCTGTGGGTCAGACACCTGGGACAGGCTGTGCAGGGCAATGGGTTGGGTTGAGCCCTGAGCCCTCTGGGCAGGTGGGCCCCGTACCTGTCACAGGATGGGGCCACACGCAGGAGTGTCATTACTGCGTCATTTGGCTGCGCTTCTGTGAGATACAGCAGGGCGTTGTCCAGCCTGTGCTCTGCAGAATCACTGGCCATGAGCCACTGGTGGATGTACCTCACCATGGCGGGCACCTGGAGAAGGCACAGGGAGACTTGGAAAGCTGCCAGAGGGAGCAGTGTTCCCAGTGTCCCCAGAGAAGTGTTTCCCTTCCCACCACACTGCGATGGCCTCAAAGGCTCACAGGGCCCAGCACTGTGGCTTGGGAAGCTGTGTGACTCATGGGGGAATTGAAGCCTGGCCACAGCTGCCTACTTGCTCTGCTCTGGAAACACCCCTCTGCACAAGCAAATCCAGCAGGGCGGCACTGGTCTCATGTCCGAGGAGCTCTGAGTATGCTCTGAGCCCAGGGCCCATGGCGCCGGTCTCTTCCTGCCGAATTCTCTTGATGAATTTGCAAACGAGCTGTAGGAGAAGGGCAAGAAGCCATGGAGTGCTGCAGGCGTGCTGCTGGGCTGAGCAGTGCCAGCAGGCCCAGCCCAGGTGGGGATGGCTGCAGGTACCTGCGCTGTTCTGCGGAAGCGGCCACGGGTGCGTTCCTGCTCTCGTGTGCGCTGCACGGCTGCACCTGGCAAAGAGCGAGCGCAGCCCGAGCTGAGGGGCTGCGGGAGAGGCCGGAGAACACAGCCCAGCCCTGCGCTGTCCAGGCAGGGAGAGCCCCAGGATGCCCCAGGGCATGGAGCACGGCCACTGCGGGGTGTCTGACCTGTAGTAGATAGGGACAGGCGAACGGAAGATTTCGGGATGTGATGGAAAGAAAGAGCCCCATCCCCCTCTCACCCTGCAACATGTTATCCATTACCCCAAAGAATGTAACCACACCTAACCCAGTAGTTTTCCACTCCTGACTAACCCTAGAGACCCTGCCAACCCCCCCTGACGTAGCAGAGTCCCCCAAGACTATTTAAACCCACGAGATAAGATAATAAACGCTTTTCGACCGTCCACCACATTGGTGTCCTGCGTGTGTCGTTAGCCCGAGTGGCCCAGGGGAGACTGGGCTGCCGTGCTGTTCCTTGCAACCAGGTCGCCGTTGCCTCCCATGAAGGCAACACTGCCCGGGCCGCTCTTCCGTCCTGTCCATGGACATGTCACCAGAGGATGGGATGTGACGGGATGGGATGGGATGGGATGGGATGGGATGGGATGGGATTGGGCCAAGCTGGCTGAAGGCACCGGCCTTGCAGCCTGGCTCTGCCACTCACCCTCCTGTGGTGGATGGAACAGCACCACCTCTTCAGTCTCCTGTGCTGGGGCAGCTGCAGGGTCGCCTTCTTCCTCTTCCATCCAGGTCAGCTTGGGCACTCTCAGGGCTCCCTGCCCCATGTCACTGACCGGATTTCTGGCTACCCTCAGGAGAGATGCCTTGGAAAACTCTGAGCTACCAAGTCCCACGCTCTGCCCTCAAGGGCACCTGCAGAATTGAAGTCTCGGAAGGCCGCAGGTTACTGAGTCCTGTGGTCTGGCCTCGAGGTCAGCTGCAGGAATAATGCCTCAGAAAAGCTCTGGGTAGGGCAGGAACGAGCGCGCTGTGCGGGGGCTCCTCACAGCACCGCTCTGTCCCGTCCTGTCCCTTCGCCTGCTCTGAGCACTGAGGCGTGCTCTTGCCACTTCCAGCTCCTATGCCAGCATGTGTCACAAAGGGCCCTTGGAAACCCAGCTCCATTCCATGCTGCACCGTGTCAGCAAGGGCCCTTGGACACCGGGCTCCATTCCATGCTGCATGTGTCACAAAGGGCCCTTGGAAATACTGCCCCTGCACTGGGGCTGCCCCCTGCCCACCCAAAGTGGTCCAGGTTGGAAGGAATCCCTGGCCTCAAGTGTCTGAGACAGCCCAGCAGGATCTTTAGGAAGGGCTCAGACCATCAGCAAACGCTGCCCTGCTCTGCGGGCTCAGGGCAGCAGAAGGAGCCCCCAGGGCTGCCGACGCAGCCGCGCTGGGAAGGGCACAGGGTCTTCCACAGAAGCTGCCACGGCCTCCTCGGGACACATCCCGGCTCGTGGCCATTGTAAACCCGCAAGTGTGACACGGACAAGGAACTGTGGGCCAGGGCAGGAATGCTGCTCTGAGCCCTGGGGCCCAGGGAGCGCTGGCACCAGCAGGTGAGGCAGTCCCTGCCCAAGCAGACCTGCCACCCCCGAAGCCCTGGCAGGGCTGGTGCCGTCTCCTGCCCCAGAGACCTGTGCCCCCGGGGGCTTCTGTGCCAGAGGGAGCCAAAGCCCAGGGGCACTGGGGACTGTGCTCCTGCCTGCAGGGGCTGTTGGCAGGAACACCTGGAGCAACTGCTGGCAACAATGAGTAGATGGCAAAATGGTTAACCCTGCCCCGGGATAGAGATCTAAGTGGCCATTAGAGTACAGCTCTCCCCTCTTGTTCCCTGCAGCAGAATCAGGACCATGAACAAAAGCAGTCACAGATATTCTTTCTGGGCCCTATAAGCAAAGCTGTGCCAAACCACAGATGCTGCCTTCAAACAGACTCAAATTCCAGCCTAGACCTCTCACCTCCCAGACAACTCATTCTCCAACACACCTTCAACACCAACAGCCTGCAAACACCGCACAGAAGCCCTCAACATCCCGCCAGGACCCCCAGCTGTCCCTGTCCCTGTCCCTGTCCCGGTCCCTGTCACTGTCCCTGTCCCTGTCCCTGTCCCTGTCCCTGTCCTTGTCCCTGTCCCACCCTCCCACAGATGCTCTGGTTCCCTGATATGCCATGGGATGGCACTCAGGAGGATCTGCTCCAAGGCCTTCCCCGGCAGCAAGCTCAGGCTGCCAGGCCTATGGATCCTGGATCATCCTTCCCACCGAGCCTTCCATTGGCACGGCTCTTCCATTGGCACATCTGCGCTCAGCTGGGACTACTCCGCTCACCCAGGGCTGCTGGTAAAGGATGGAGAGCAGCCTGGCAAGCTCTTTCTCCAGCTCCCTCTGTGCTCTTGGGGAAGGTAGAACCTTCCACAGGAAAGCAACTGGTGCCACAAGGAGTGGGTGGCATCAGGCACCTCTGGGGAAGCCCCTCAGGAATGCTGTATCCTGAGGGAACACTGTTGGCCTTGACCTGTTGGCACCTGCAAAAGCTTCAAATCAGCTGCCTCAGCTTCCAGGGCCTCTCTTGGCCAGCATCCAGACGTGGATGCAGGACGGCTGCCCGGTACTGCTGGGACCCAGCGGGACAGGACTGGCTGTCTCGTGTCCACGCAGCAGCCCTGACACAGCCAGGGCCATCCCGAGAGCAGACAGACGCTCACGGGCCAGCAGAGAGGAGCAAGGAGCCCTGGGCTCCTCTCAGGGTACCTCAGCTGGGCTCGCTCCACAACACGCCCCCATTGGAAGGCCTGCTGATGCCCAGCTGCCAGAAATGCCTCCCTTGTGCTCTCCAAGATGCACAGGGAGAGCCAGTGAGCAGGACACCTTGGCAGGCAAACCTTCCAAGCCTTTTCTGAGGCCTGGCACACACCAAGATCAGCCAAGACTCTCCACCACACTGCCTGGCCCACCCAGCCCAGCTCTGTGCTGGCCCTGGGCCACAGCAGCTCCCAGTAAGCAGGAGGCAAATCTTGCCAAGAGTTGAAACACAGCAGACAGGGAAGATGTGAAAAGTGAGTGTGTAAAGGCCTTTTAATTCACAGCTCCCACAGAGAGCTTTGGGGCTCACAGATGGACAGAGATGGTTCTGCTCACCCCTCTGTCCAAAGCGGGGTAACACACGCTGCTGCAGGTGCTTGGGTTGGTCTCTGCAGGTCCAGGTGGATGCCAAACCTGCTCTTCACAGGCTTCTCCCTTGCCCTGCCCCTCTGCCAGGTTCTCTAAAAACCCTACAGCCCTGCCTTTGCCCTGTCTTTTGGGGGTAAGAAATGGATTCTGGAGCTTTGTGAAGCCAAGCCCCGTCTCGTTTGTTCCTGGCACCCGCAGCTGCACGCTCCCTGGACACCATGAACTCAACTTCTGGAGGATTTGTGGGTTCTGGGGGAATTTTGGGCAGTGTTCTCCATCTCTTTGCACTCCAAAAGCCAAGAGGGATGAATTTGTCACCACAAAACCACTCAATCCCACTGAAAACAACTGAATTTTTACCTATAAAGGCACAATCCCACCTCAAATTGCATGTTCTGACCTCAGAAAAACTCAATCCCACAGAAAGCTCACTTGATTCCACAGCTGCCAGGGTGAGATGGGGTTGGGAGGAGATTGGGAGAAGTGGGATCCCAGTTTGGAGTGGTGGGATGTATTTGATAGCAAAGAAAACTTTCAGAGTTACTGATTTATGTCCCCTTCATTTTCAGTCAGTTCTGTTTGTAGAGTGGCTCCTTCTCAGCTGATTAAATTCCTATAAAAATCATTTTTTTTTAAATCAGCTGGCCCAAACAATCCAAAAACCAACATTCATATAAAACCACCCATCTGCAATTATATTTTTTAAAACTATTTAAATTTTTTTAGAGTGTTTAAGGGTGTTTTTAAAGTTTAATTGTTTGGTTAAATTGTATGAGACATTACAGTGGTGTTTGGTTTCGTGTTTAGTATATTTGTAGTATGAATTGTTTTACTCAGGTGTGTTCCATTGTATGTTTAGATTGGCCGGTGCTGCGAGAGGCGCAGGGCTCTGCCTGGCAACTGATGAGTCAGAGCCGTCCCGGGCGCTGATTGGCTAAAAATCGCCAGGCGGGACCAGCGCCGAGTTCCTGCCTGGGAACTGAATCGTCATCAACGCCGCGCGCTCTGATTGGCCAGGATCTGCTTCGGGGCGGGGCCGGGAGGAACTGGGGACCCCCAGGAGCCCCCCGGGTTTGGGGGTTTCCATCCCCCCTCGGCCCCCGGGGCGGCCTTGGGGCCACCCCAACACCCCAAAATGGGGAGGGTCCCCGGAGCCGCTTGGAAGTCCCAAAAATGGGCTGGAAGCGGCAGGAGCCGCCCCAAGAAGGGATTGAAGGGTCCGGTCCGGGAATGGCTCCGATCCGGATTGGGGCGGGCTGGGATTGAGGGAGGGTCCGGTCAGCGGCTGCGGAGGGGCTGGGATTGGGGAGGGGTCCGGGATTGAGGGGATGGGTCCATTCCGGGACTGGGGCAGGATCGCTCCCTGGGGGTGGGCTCCATTATTGAGTCAGGGTCTCTCCCCTTCCCGATCCCAATCCCGTTCCCTGATCCTGTTCCCGATCCCAATCCCATTACCATTTCTGTTCCCGTTCCCGGGCCAGTTCCCGATCCCAATCCCAACCCCATTACACTCCCATTCCCGATCCCGATCCCATTCCCGTTCCTGTTCGAGATCCCGATCCCACCGTTGTTTCCAGGGAATGGCTCCTATCCCTACCCCGACCCCAAACCGGGGGGTCAAACATTGGGGTCAAACACCCCAAATCCCAACACTGGGAGGGGAGAGGTCAAACACCCCCAAACCCAAACTCTGGGATGTCAACCTCCCCCCTGCCCCAAACCCCAGATTTTAGGATCAAACCCCCCAAATCCCAGATCCTGGGGTGTCAAACACTCCTCAAATCCCAAACGTTGGTGTTAAAGTTTAAAAACATTTGGGGTGTCCAACACCCCCAATTCCCAAAGTCTGGGGTCAAATACCTCCAAATCCCAAATCCTGATGTGTCAAACACCCCCAGCCCCCAAAGTTTGGGGTTAAAACCCCCAATCCTCGACTCCTGGGGATTGAAATATCTGGGTTGTCCAACCCTCCTCCTCTCCAAAGGCTGGGGTCAAACCCCTCAATTCCCAAACTTTGGGGTCAACCCCCCCCAATCCCAAACCCTGGGGTGTCAAATCCCCCTGATCTCCCCCACTTTGGGGTTAAATCCCCCAAAATCAGTTGGTCAATCCCCCCAGTTTCCAAATTTTTGGGTCTAAACCCCCAAACCCCAAATCCTGGGGGTTGAAACACCTGGGCTGTCCAACCGCCCTCATCCTAACGTTTGGGGGTGAAACTCCCTGATCACCAAATCATGGAAAAAAAAAAAAAAAACAAAATCCCAAACCCTGGGGTGTCGAACTCCCCCAGTTCCCAAAGTTTGGGGTCAAAAACTCCCAAACCCCAAGGTGTCAAACCCCCCTAAACCCCAAATTTTAGGATCAATCCTCCCAGTCCCCAAAGTTTGGGGTCATGACTCCCCCAAATCCACTCCAGCCCTGGGGGACACAGTGGGGTTTGTTTGGGGTTATTTGGGGTTTGTTTGAGGTTATTTGGGGCAGCTCCAGGTGCAATGTCTGCAGAAAGACCCTGGGTACAACACCGGGAAAAAAGGGAATGGGTGGGAATTGGGGGATTCAGGATGGGGAGAGATCCTGGGTGGGAAAAGGGGATTTAGGGTGGACAGGGAAGGATTTGGGATGGGAAAAGGGGATTTGGGATGGGGAAAGGGGAACGAGGCGGGGAATTGGGGTGGAAAAGGGAGATTTTGGTATTGGAAAAGGAATTTGAGGACAGACAAAGGATGTGGGGAGAAAAAAAGGAGAATTTGTCATGGGAAAAGGAGGGTTTAGGTTGGGAAAAGAAGGATTTGGGGTCAAAAAAACAGTAGGGATTAAAAGTGATTTTGGAGTTAAAAAAAGGAGGATTTGGAATAAAAAAATGAGGATTTGGGATAGAAAAGGAGGATGTAGGACAAAAAAAGTATTTAGGATAAAAAAGGGAGGATTTGGGCTGAGTTGAGCTGAGTTTACCTGGGGGAGTGGGGACATGCAGGAGGTTTGGGGCAGGGTCAGGACCATTTTTGGGGCAGTTTTCTGAGATTTTGGAGTATTTTCTTGGGATTTGGTGGGAGGTCTATGGGATTTGGGTGCAGTTTTATGGGATTTAGGGTGTTTAGTGGTGGTTTTGAGGGATTTTCAGGTGTTCCTATGGGATTTGGGAGCACGTTTATGGGATTTCAGGAGTTTCTACAGGATTTTGGGGCACTTTGAGGGATTTCAGGGTATTTCTATGGGATTTTTATGTGGTTTGGAGGGACTGCAGAGTGTTTCCATGGGATTTTGGGGCAGCTTGAAGGCATTTGAGGTGTTTTGGGGCAGCTTTAGGGTATTCTGGTGCAACTTTGAAGAATTCTGGAGTGGTTTGGAGGGATTTCAGGGCATTCCTCTGAGATTACAGGGTGGTTTGGAGGGATTTGGAGTGTTTAGGGGCAGATTTTGGTTATTTAGGGGTGGGTTTGAGGCAGATTTTTAGGGATTTTGGGGTATTTCAGGCCCATTTTTTGGGGGTTTGGGGTTATTTTGGTGGGGTTTGGGGTGTTCTGGGTCACTTTTTGGTGAAGGAGATCTCCATGGGTGGCTCTGGGTGATGCTGGAGCCCTGCAGGGCCTCGCGGGCGGCGCCCGCCTGCACCTCGGTGTCCAACTGCAGCGAGGCGATGTCGCGGCGCCCGGGCACCAGCACAGCTCCTGGAACCCCGGGAACCTGGGATGGGAACGGGGCCAGGAGAGCCCGGAACACCCGGGAACCTTCCCTAGACACCCGGGAACCTTCCCCAGACACCCGGGAACCTTCCCCAGACACCTGGGAATGTTCCCCAGACACCCGGGAATGTTCCCCCAGAAACCTGGGAAACTTATCCCAGAAACCCAGGAATGTTCCCCAAAAAAAACCTGAATGCTCATCCAGAAACATTCCCCAAAAATACAGAAGCATTCCCAAAAATCCAGAAATCCCCCCCAAAAATCCAGAAACATTCCTCCAAAAATCCAGAAACATTCCCCCTCAAAAATATCCAGAAATCCCTCCCCAAAAAATCTGTAAGTCCTCACCCAAAAATTCATAAATTCCCCCCCTAAAAATCCAGACATTCACAACCAAAAATCCAGAAATTTCCTCCTTAACAATCCAGAATATCCTCCCCCCCAATCCTGGTATTTTCCTCCAAAGATCCAGAAATCCCCCCTAAAATCCCAGACATTCACCCCCAAAATCCCGATATTTTCCCAAAACATCCAGCTCCAAGCCCCCTCAGCCTCTCACCCCCCAAGCCCCAAAATCCCGCAGTGCCCCAAAGCCCGGCCGGAATGCCGGAATGCCGGGATTGCCCCAGATCTCCCTGGCTGAGGAGCAGGGGGAGCATCAGCTCCTGGGGCTGCTCAGGGAGCTGGGCAGGAACAGGATGTGCTTCGGGGCTTTGCCACAGCTGGGGGACACGGGAGACAAACCCCAAAAGCTGCCCCAGAGCTGCCTAAAGTCACTCTGGATACGCAACACAAAATCTGCCCAAAATCCCAAGAGAAAACACCAAAATCCCAACAAAATCCTAAGAAAACCCACAAAAAAATACCCCACCGAAATATTAATAATTAAAAAAAACTCACAAAAATCTCCCCAAAATCCCCCACAAAAATATCACCAAAATCCCATAAAATCCCCCCAAAAAGTACCCAAAATCCAGCAAAAATCTCCCAAAAAATACCCCCAAAACCCCACCAAAATCCAATAAAAATCACTCAAAAACCTCACAAAAAATCCCACCAAAAATACCATTAAAATCACATAAAAATTCCACCATAGAATTCTTGAAAATGCCAGAAAATCCACACAAAATCCCAGGAAAATCTCCACAAAAATTCCACCCAAAAGCCCACAAAACTCACCCCAAAACTCCTCACAAAAATCACCCCAAGGCTCATAGAAATCCCTCAAAATCCCCATAAAAAATTGCCCTCAAAATCCTCAGAAATCCCACAGAAAAATCCCTCAAAAAGTCCCACTAAATTCCCACGAAAATCCCACAGAATCCACACAGAAAAAAACTGTACAAAAATGCCCCCAAAAATCCCACAATCACACAAAATCCACACAAAAAAAATTCCACCAAATCACCCAAAATATCCCACCAAAATTTCTCCAAAAAACCCCAAAATCCACACCAAATCCACTCAAAAAATTCGTACCAAAATCCCACCAAACCCCTCTCAAATCCCACAAAAAATGCCCCCAAGTCCTATCACATCCCACCCGAAGTGCGAGGAAATCCACCCAAAAAATCCCCACGAAAACTTCCCTCAAAATCCCAGCCAAACCTCCCAGGAGCAGCCCAAGAATCCCGCAGAGATCGCTGCGAGTGCCCGAACCGCCCGGGACAATCCCCGAGCCATCCCCGCCCGGCCCCGCGCTCCGGCCCCGCTCTCTGTGGGGCCGGGGCCTCTCCCCCCTTGGCTCTGCGCTGGTCCCGTTCGCGCTCCGCTCCCGCTCCCGCCCCACCAGCGCTCCCTGCCCTGGGCCGCGCTGGCCGAGCCCGGCCGGGCGCGCTGGATCCGCTGGGACGGCGCATCCCGGCCCCGGCCCCGGCCCCGCGGGGCTCCCGGGGCAGCTCCGGCCGGGATGCGGCACTGCCGCGGGGCTTTGGGCTTTCCCGGCGCTGCCCGGCGGCTCCCGGGGATCTGCGGCTTCCCGAGGGACTCGGGGAGCTTCCAGAGGGGACCTGGGCTGGCTCCGGGGGGATTTGGGATCAGTCCGGGGGGATCTGGGGACGGCTCGGGGGGTTTGGGGTTGTTCCCGAGGATTTTGGGGGCATCTGGAAGAGGCTCCAGAGGGGATCTGGGGCTTTCTGAGGGGTCTGGGGGAATTCAGAGGGGATCTGAGGAGGATTTGGGGCTTTGTGAGGGATCTGGGGGAATTCTGAGGGATTTGGGGCAGTTCCAAGAAGGATTTGGGGTTTTCCAAGAGATTTTCAAGAGTTCTGAGGGATTTGGGGAGGCTCCAGAAGGGATCTGGGGCAGTTCCAGGAGCAATCAGGGACGTTTTTGAGGGATTTTGGCAAGTCCTAGAAGGAATTTGGGGAATTTCAGCAGGATTTTGGGGGAATTTAGAGCAATTTTGGAGGTTCCAACAGGGGTCTGGGGTCATTCCCAGGGGATTGGAGGTGGATTTCTGTTTCTTCCGCGGATTTCAGGCTTTTTCCCAACATTTCCTGTTTTCCCAAGGATCTGTGGATTTTCCCCTGGATTTGGATCTCACTGTGGGGTAGAAGGGGAAGGCTTGGGAGATTCAGGGTGAATTCTGGGGGGGTTCCTGGCTGGATTTGGGTGCTTCCCACAGGATTTTGGGTGGGTTCCCAATTGAATTTTGTGCTTTTTTTCCCAGAATTTCAGGATTGTTCCCAAAATTTGGGTATTTTTCTGAAGATTCTGCTGTTACCACGGGTTTATCCCAGAAGGGGAAGCTCTGGGGAGTTTTAGGGTGGATTTTAGGGATAATTGAGGCTGGATTTGGGTTTTTTCCCCAAGGATTTTGGAGTTTTCCCCAGGATTTCAGAATTGTTCCCAAAATTGCAGGGCTTCTACTCTTATTTCTCTCTCACCATGGGCTTGTGGTAGAAGGGGAAGCTTTGGGGGGCTCCTGGTTGGATTATGGGGATATTTGAGGCTACATTTTGAGTTTTTCCTCCAGGAATTCAGAATTTCTCCCAGAATTTCAGGATTTTTTCCCCAAAATGTCAGGATTTTCCCAGGGATTTGGATCTCACCATGGACTTGTCATAGAAGGGGAAGCTTTAGGAGGTTCCTGGTTGGATTTAGGGGGTGTTTCCAATTTGACTTCAGGGATTCTTGATGGGATTTTGGGGGGAATCCTGGTTGGGTTTGGTTTTTTTCCCTCAGGATTTGGGGTTTTTTCCCTGAGAATTCCAGGATTTTCACCCAGCATTTCTGTCTCACCACGGGCTTGTCATAGAAGGGGAAGCTCTGGGCTGCCCAGGGTGCATTTGGAGGGATTCCAAGCTGGATTTTGGGGATAGCTGAGGCCAGAGTTTGGCGGGTTTTCCCCAGCATTGCAGTTCTTTCCCCAGTGCCAGAACTCCCCCAGTCGCTGTCTCCCCACGGGTTGGCCGCAGGAGGGGAAGCCCTGCAGGGAGCGCAGGGCGTTGGTGGCGCTGCTCATCTCCCTGAAGGTGAGGAAGGCCTGGCCCCGCAGGCCGAGACTGCGCCGCACCAAAATGTCCAAAATCTGCCCAAACCGCGAGGAAACGGCGCAGAGGGACTTCTCCAGCTCGGGGACACCCAGGGGACAGCCTGAGCCCCTGGGGACAGGCACGGACACTCTCAGAGCCCCCAGGACCCCCCAGCCATCCCCGTTCTCCTTGGTGTCCCGGTTCAGGTGGTTGATGGAGATGCTGGGCTGGGGCCGGGGGTCCTGCACCGCCAGGGCCGGGACCCCTCTGTGGGGACAGGGGGGCTTCAGGGGCGTCTGGGGGCTGCGACCCCTTCACCCCCTGGCACCCCTTTAGGTGTCCCCAGAGCCCCAAACCCACCCAGACCCACCTAAACCCCCCAGGTACCCTCAGACCCCCCCACTTTACCCCAAAATTGACCCCAGACCCACCTGAGACCGCCCAAATCCTATCGGACCCGCCCACATCCCCCTTACACCCCTGAATCCTACCTAAACCCTATGGAATCCCCTCAGACCCCCCCAGATCCCCTCAGATCCCCTCAGAACCCCCCAATTCCTCTTACAACCCCCCCAAAATCCCCTCAGATCCTCCAATGCCCCTCAGATCTTCCTAAACCCACCTGAGAACGCTCCAGACCCTCTCAAGCTCCCCCCTAAGCTCCCTAAACCCCCTCAGACCCACCAAAGCCCCCTCAAACCCCCGCATTGCCCCCAAACCCACCGCACACCCCCTATTTCCCGTCAATCCCCCCCAAAATCCCCAATTTCTCCCCAGACCCGCCCCAAACCCCCCCCAGCTCCCCCCGGCCCCCCCTCAGCTCCTCCTCAGCCGCGCTCCCCTCACAGTTTCCCGCCTCCGCCACGCGCGCGGGCTCCCCAGCCAATAGCGGCGCGCCCCGTGCCGAACCGACCAATCAGCGCGCGTCTCTCCTCAGCAGCGCCCGCCTCCCCGCGCCGCGGCAGCCAATCAGAGGAGCCGGGAGCGGGCTCGGGCGGGCCCTGCGGGCGGCGCTGCCAGAGCGGGGGAGGCGCTGGGAGAGGCGGGAGCTGCGGGAGCGGCTGGGGCGGCGCCGCTGGGGAGGGGGGTCCGCACAGGGGCTGGGGCTGGGGGGGCTGGGGGGATCGGGGCCTTGGGGAGGGATCCGGGGGGAGTTTCGGGAGGGGTCTGGGGGGTCCTGGAGGGGTTTTCGGAGGGGTCTGGGGGGTCCTGGAGGGGTTTTCGGAGGGGTCTTGGGGATCCTGGGGGAGGGGTCTTGGGGGGGTCTTATGAGGTCTGGGGTGGGTCCTCAGAGGTTTTGGAGGGGGGGTCTGGGGGGGTCCTGGAAGGGTCCTGGGTGGGGTCTTGGGAAGGGTCTGGGGGGGTCTCAGGGGACATCCTGGGCTGGGCTCGATTGAGGTCTGGGGGCTCTCAGGGGTCCTGGGCCAACCTTGGGGGTCTCTGGGGGGTTTTGAGTTCCTGGAGGGGGTCCTGGGGAGATTTGGGGGTCCCGGGGGGTCCCAGGCCCACCCTGAGCCGGGGTCTGGGGGTTTGGGGGAGGAGCACAACAGGGGTTCCCCCTGCCCCGATTTTGGGGGTCTCCCATGGTGCCCCCTCCCCAAAAAGCTCCGAGGGCCCCTGAAGTGGCTCCTGTTCCACCGGGCGGTGCCGCTGACCCAGGACAGCCCCCAGTGAGTCTGGTGGGCTCTGGGGGCGTTTTGGGGGGATTCTGATGGCGTTTTTGGGCTTTGGAGGATTTTGTTGGGAGTTTAGGGAGAATTATTGGGTTTTTGGAGAGAATTACTGGGTTTTGTGGCAGTTACAGGATTTTTCGGGGTTTTGTGGCTTTGGGGACATTGGATTTTGAGGGATTTTTTTTAGGGATTTGGGGATGTTTTTTGGAGGCTTTATTGAAGTTTTTGAGAGTTTTTTTGAATTGTGGGTTTCACTGGGATTTTGTTGGATTCTTTGTGGTTTTGAAGAGTTTTATTGGGATTTTGGGGTGTTTAAGAAGAATTTTGGGGGGACTTTGCAGTTGTCCCAGGGTGTGGGGAAGGGCTGAGAGGCACCAAAATCTCCTTTAAACCCCTGAAAGTCCCAATAAAACTCACAAAATCCCAATTGAATCTCACAAAAACCTCATTAAAACACCCCAGAATTCCAATAAAAACCCAAAAAATCCCAAATAAACCCCACAAATCCCCCCCAAAAATGTACCCAAAACCACAAGAAAATCCCCCCAACACCCAAAGAAATCCTTGCAACACCCAAAACCCCACAAAATCCCCCAAAATCCCACCACAAAAAAACCAAACAAAGCCAAAAACCAAATCCCCAAAGAATGCCATTAAATCCCCCAAAAATTCCAATAAAATGCCCAAAATTCCAGAGTTCCACAAAATATTTAGTTATTACAAAATACACACACCAGCACTGTGAGCTGCCCCCCTCCACATACTCAGTTACACCAGAGCCAGGTTGTTTTTGGACAATGCCTCATTTACAATCTAATACATGTGGCTGGTCTGGAGATGGGCTGTCCCAAAAGGCGATTCTGGAACACCTGGGAGCTGATCATGCTGGTAGCAACCCAAGATTGGGATCGCTGGAGTCCTCCGGGCTGATACATCTGAATGCCACGGTTCCCATAACCTCATCAGGAAAAATTGTCCACACCTGGACCTGGATTGTTCAACCCTGGCTCAGAGAAAAGAACTTTATGACTATGTGGGACTCTGAATAGAAAGAAAAGGCAGATGACTAAAATCCTGGCCTCGGGCAGAAAATTTCCTATAAAGAACTGGCGGGTCCAGGAGGGTGGTGTGTGTGTCCAGGGGAACCTCTGCCGAGAGGCTCCTTCCTGTCACGCACCCAGTGCCGAACCCGGGCTCAGCGCTGTCCTTTTCCTTGTGGCTGGCTCAGAGAGAATTCATTCCTAAATAAATTTTATATTATTTAATTTTTAATTTGGCTGGACTAATTTTCATTTATAAAAGGGGAAAGGGGACTGTGGGGAGAACAGAGAACATCTAAACAACAAATCACAATAACATAACTCTACATCAATAAAGCTTCTCTTAAGATACACACAATATTCATCCCTTAATTGCAAGAGCCAATCATCTCATTATCTATCTATTACAGTTTGGATGGAGACCAGAACTAATACCTTGCAAAAGGAAAAGAGGGTACAAAGGTCCCTGCAGTCCCCTGGCCTGGTACCCCAGCCAGTGGGGAAAGGAAGAGGGCAGCATGTGGCCAGGAGTTTAAAAGGGGGCTGTGTCCTCCAAAACTTTGGGAGAGAAAACCCCAGCAGCAGATGTCCCCATGGACTCTCTCCCTTTATTCAAATAAAGATGCAGGGCTCCTCTGGCTCCCTTATGGACACTGGCTTTTCACAGCCTGGTTTGTATGCACACCCGTTTCCTTGTATCAGAGTATCACCAGCCTGCAGTGACTCCCTGCCACTCTGGTCTGCAGGAGAAATGGAACTAATTTCCATTAAGGCCCTCCCAGAGGGAAGGAAGAGCACACCCAGAGGAGACAAGCAACCCCTGCAGGCATCCAAACTTCTGCACCAGATGCCGAGTGAGCCGCAGAGGGGACGTAGTGGGTGCATTTCCCTCAGCCTTCTCCTGAGACTCAGCAGCCGGGGGCTTGCTCTGCACATGTGTGTTGGATAATACACCAAGTTTAATTTTTTTTCATTTCCCTAGTCAGGCTTGGTTTGCCTTTGCCTTGGGGAAAGGATTTCCAATGGGTTTTTAAAGGGATGTTACACCACTCAAGGGAAATGAGCTTAACATCTCAATAAACTGGGAATAACCCAAAAGGTACCCAAAAATATCATGACCATCGAGAAAAATCTACGACCATCATCCGCAAACAGCAAGGAACGTCAACCCCAGACACTGCCCCCTGGCATAGTTGGAGACACCTGGACTGGAAAAGCCTGAGAAGAAAATCAAGGAGTATGGCCTTTATTAACATCAGAGGTGAAGAAATCCAGGTCCAGTGGGAAAACAAATACTAAGAACTTTGCAAATGGAGACCAATGAACATTAAACAAATGGCCTTCTGTTGGTTTTGGACTGTAAAAGGTTTGGGCAAAATCTTGTAAAACTCAGGTGTCATGGGATGATTTTCTCAGCCTACCCATGCTATGTGTAATTGAAATAATTTCTGTTGTACATTCTTGACGCGCCTATCCCTCACAGCCCCCGTATCACCAGGCTGGCCCAGATATACGGGGGCCTTGAGGGAAGGCGCGTCAGGAGTTGGGCAAAGATTCCAAAGAGGCTTCAATTCCCCTGCTGTGGTTGTCCAAGCTGTTTATTCCATGAGACGAAGGGGAAAAGAGAGAGGACCAGGAAGGGACAAGGCCTCATCTATGCTCAGAACAGGGAAGGCCCTTTGGCCCTTCGCCAACCCCGTTGGGGCAGGAAGGAGGGGACCATACTATCAGATCCCAGTCACAGGGGTCTCTGGAAAGGGAAAAAGCATAGACCGAGAGCAATGCAACACATGGTGGCCAGAACAACATCGTGGCCAGAATAACTGCCTTGATTCTCTGACAATAAAATGTTGACAGAGGGCTTTTTTTATCTTGAGGTTCCAGTGACATCTGGACATGCCAAGCCCAGCACAGTGGGAAAGGGCCCATAGCAGCCTCATTCCTCCATGGCAGCGTCATTGCCCCACTGTTGCTTCCCTAGAGGAAGGAATGGCTCCCTGGCAGCCTCTGCTGCAGGAAGGAAGGCGATGCCAGGCACGGGCACAGGTACAGGAGGTGATTGCTGTGCCGGGCTCAGCCGGGCTCAGCCCTCGGCGGGGCTGTGTGGCAGCAGCTCTTCCCCCAGGCCCTGCCCTTGCACGGCCCGGCAGCAGCCAAAGCTGGAGGCGCCTGGGCTTCCAGGCCTCTGGAGCTCGTTGCCAGCCCCGGGGAATCGGGACTCTGCACCAACGTCCCTCCCGCTGCAGCTGCTCCTGCAGCCGCCCTGAGTGCCCAGAGGCCCCAGGCACAGGAGCAGCCCCGGGCGGGAGCCCTGCTGCCAGCCCAGGGCCAGAGCCAGCCCTGGCTCCCGGCTGGGCAGGGGCTGCACTGGGTCCTGACAGGGCCTGGCTCTGTCCCCTGGGGCTGGGGGAGCTGTCCCAGGGCAGGGAGGGCCAGGGCTGGCAGGGGCTGCTCAGGGATGGGTTTGGCCCCTGTCCCTCCAGCAGCCACGGCCCAAGCAGCTGCGCTGGCCCCGGGCTCTCCTGCCAGCCTGCTGGGCTGTGTTGGGTGGCAGGGAGCTGCCCAGAGCCGTCCCCTGCTCGCCGGGGCCTCGAGGGGCAGCTGTGCAGCTGGGCCAAGGTGTGCCAGCCGCTCCAGCCCTGCTGGGGAGCCTTGCCAGCTCTGGGCCCTGCTGTGCACGAGGGTCCCTGTTGCAGTGTGATTTCATGCTTTAACCCTGAACCCTGGGTTTCTCCCCTGATCATTTCCTCCCAGGTGTGTCAATCACTCCTCCTTTCCCCACCCTGACCCCTGCCAAGCACTGTCTGTCACTTCTGGAATTCCAGAAGGGCATTGAGTGATTGGGCAGATTCAAAAGATGTCCTCTACCCCTTGGGACTTTGGACCATCCAGGTGTCCTTTGTCCCCTGAGACCTCCTCTCCCGTTTCTGGTTGTTGGGCTCCCTTACCCCTTCCCTCCTCCCCTCCCCCAGGTAAAAGAGACAGCAACTGTGTCAAGCACATTTCTCTCCCTCTCAGTATTTTTCATAGATGTGCACAGAGAGAAATGAAAGAGAAAACAATTTCTATTTCTGCTCCTTGTTTTTTCCTCTGTGGAATGTGTTTGGAGAATTGTTTACCTGGAGTGAGTGCTTGATTGGATTCTGGTGAGGATCATTTGAGCCTGATGGGCAATCCAATCCAATCCAATCCAATCCAATCCAATCCAATCCAATCCAGTACACATGTGTCTGGACTCTCGAGAGAGGGTCACAAGTTGTGTTAGAGTTAGGAAAAGGAGTATGTAGTTTTAGTATCTTCCTTTTTATATAGTATTGTTATAAATGAAAATTTATTCATCGAAATTAAAAATAAAAATAATTTTATTAGCGGTCAAATTCTATCTAGCTAGCCATGGAAAAAACCCAAAACAACACAGTGCCGAGCCCAGGTATCGACCCTGGGTGTGCAACAAGGAGTTAGCCTCAGGAGAGGTTTTTCCCCTATGCCCACACACCTCCATCCTGGTACAAGCAGATTTTATGGGGAAAATTCTGCCTGAGGCCAAGATTTCAGCAATCAGTCTTTTCTTCCATTCAGAGTCCATAGGTTAATAAGATTTTCTTTTTTAGTGATGAGGAAGAACAATTCAGTGTCCAGAGTTGTTGAATCCCTTGATGAAATTTACAGGAGCGCTGCATTCACATGTATGTGCCTGAGGATTTCCATGACATCCATCCCGGGTCATTCAGGCGATGATCAGCACCTGGGGTCCCGTATCTCTCCAGACATGGCTCATCTCCTGGCCGAGCTGCACCTTCTTACTTGTAAATCAGTTTCCAATATACACCCTGTCTCGCCTGCGAGGGTGGAGGGGGGGATAATACAAACGAGCATAATCTAACAAGCATCCAATATTACACATTTCATTCAAGGAATGGCGCAAATCATGTTTACTACACATAACAGTATATTAATGTATATTAGCCACAGTTATAATAAAGAAATCAGTCAGCCTTCTGAATTGAGTCAGACATTGTCATTTCTTCCCATTGGGTTCACCTGCATTTACAATAAGCAACCATGCAGTCGGGGAGTTCTGTTGGAGCAGTTGCTGGATTCAGAGTCCCGCAGGCCAGAATAAAAGCTCTGGATTAAAACCCTCCATCAGAACTGACTCTTTTCCTTCATTTTCACTTCAAAAGCTTCTCCAGCAGATAGAATCCTGAGGGAGCGGACCCTCTATGAGAGGAAGCTCCATCCCGCCGCCACCAGAGCTCTGGCATGCCTGGATTTGTCTCCTTGTGCCCAGCTGAAACATCCAGCTAGCCAAAAGTGTCTCTGGGGTGAGAGACCACGGTTGCCGCTATTTGGATCAGCCGAAGGGGCCAGACAAGCCAAGGCATGTCCCATCCTCATTATTGGCAATACCAATAGGTCCCAGTGTGCCACTGGCAGCTGGGGCCTCAGCCACCTCCTCTCTCCACAGCAGCGCCTGTGCAGCCTCACAAGATTGGACAAAATCTTCACTTGCAGAGACCTGTACCTGCCATCAGCCATCCCCAAGCCAGGTTCCAAGATCTCGTCCACAGCTGCATTATCAGCTTGTGTCTGGGGCATGGTGACACCGCCCAGAACAGGACCCTCTGTCCCCGAAGGTGCTGGCCCTGGTGTCTGGCCAGGACTGAAGGGAGGCCCCTCCTGCCAGGGAAGGGCTTGAGCAACATCTTTGGGCTTCAGCTCAGGTGGTGCTACCACCAGCACTGGCGGAGCTGCTAGTCTGGGCACAGCCAGGGGTGGGCAGGCAGCGGCTGGGCAGGGGCTCCTGGGACACCATGTTTTGGCTTTGCTTTTCATTTTAGAAATTACAAATTTTTAGAAAGAAAACCCCAAAAATTTCTTCAATTTTTCCATAGTACTTTAAGAATTTTCAAAGTAGTTTTAAAATTTAGAAAAACTTAGAACATTTTTACACTTCTAGAGTAAAAATTAGAATTACATTTAATTGGTCATATTTACTCTGGGAAGAACTGAGACAACCCATGGCACCTAGTCTACTGGAGAGGCTCTCTTCCCACTGCAGATTTGTACCTAGCCACAACAACTAATGTAAAACCTTTTCCCTGATGTTTTCCAGGATTTCTGACAAGCTCGCCTCTTAATCTTCAGAGGCAAACTTTGAGCACAGTGGAAATCTCCTGCTGTGCAGGTAGGTCTTCTCTTTTTATCTTGGTTTAGGGCAAATTTGGGAGATGACCTCCAAAGGGGTTCCCGAGAAAACAGCAGCCCTGCCCCCAGCTAGTTTGGGAAAAAGATTTTTTTTTATAAAAGTGGAAAAAACCTCTATATTTAACAGGCAAAGCACTCACCATCAGGAAAAAAAAAAAAAAAAAAAAAAAAAGAACATTATTAAACAATAAAACCTCTCGCCACATAGAAGAAATTACAAACTCAGAAAGTCCCCTCTGTTGGCTGTGGCTCTGCAAACTCATTCTGTTATCAGTCCCTCTGGCCCTGGAAATGCCGCAGCCCAGGCCCAGCCTGGTGGGCCACAGGTGTGAGCTGCTGGGGCTCTTCTGGGTGTTCAGTCCAGAGCAGGTTGAAACAGTTCCATGAAAAAAGAAAAATCACAGTCCAGAGTGTTAGAGGAAAATGCCGCGGGAGACAAGACTCATGATATCATGATCATCAAGTCTCAGTTTATTGTAACAGATTACATAGTTTATATATGTTCGTTAATTAGCTCATACATATTGCAAAAGCCAAGCTCATGATTGGTTGCTATGTGACTTGTACTATTATCTTAAAAGTATCGTTATGATCGATACATGCCTGTCCGGCTGGCCTTGCAGTTAGAACAGCTTAGTACCCCCTTTGTTCTTCTCTATCTACTTCTACATACTAAGCAATTTCAATATCCTGCTTTCTGCACATCATCTATTCTTCAGGGCCATGCGAACTTTGCAGCAGTCACGTAGCCCTCCCTATTTGGATTAACTTTACAGTATCATGTCCCTTGTCGTTCAACCATTCCTCTGTCAGGCTCTCTTCATCTCCCCCGTTTTCCTTTTGGACAAGAAGGTGTGCATTCAGCATTTTCTGCAAAAGCTGCTGCATCAAGCCTTGTAAGCAAGTAAACACACAGGGCAAGACAAGCAAAAGTATCACAATTATGCTTAGAACTATTATGCCATATTTGATGATGTCCCTCAACCATGGTCCAATCCCCAATCCTTTCAGCCAGCCTTCCAAGCCCAATCCGTCCTCCACCTTCAACTGTTGAGTTAGCTCGGTCAATTTTCGTATTTGCTTATGGATGGATGTAGAGTGGTCAGATAAGTTCATACAGCACATTCCTTCAAATTCCTCACAACCATGACCTTGGGCTAGCAATAGGAAATCTATAGCCGCCCTATTCTGCAGTGTGGCATGTCTTACTGAGTCTACATCCAAAAGCATGTCACTTAAGGCCTTCGATGTAGCATTTGTCTGTTTAGCTAGCCAGCACCCCAGCTTGTTGAGTTGAGCTAATGCTCCTGCTGAGGCAACACCAGGCGCTAGGAAAGAGGCAGCAATAATCGCCTCAGGGGACCAAAATCTAACATTATCTTGACAGTTACTGGCAAAGTTATGTACACTGCGTCGCAATCTGCTGCCATGATAACGCCGAGCCATGTCTAATATCATTGATGTGTTGGGTGTCAGCAATGACAATCTTCCTAACGAACAAGGGCCTCCCTTTATTCTGGAAGGTATGCCAGCCCAAGCTCTGTCACCACAAATAAAGAATATTCCTCGGGGCAAAGAAAGCGGATTATTTGTTGACTTTGAAACCTTTTTGGCCGTGTACTGACACCAGATACTACTGTTTCTGTAAATTGGCAAAGTGGAATTAACGACAATTGCAGACTCATTGATTCCCTGTTGCTTGCTTGTCCAGTTAAAGTACAAACAGCAATCCATGCCAACTGCCCCCAGTAGCTCTAGCTCCTGGGGTTCTGCCGGGGCGATCGGTAAGTAGGGCACCCACCTGTCCCAATTATCTACAGTAGTATTCAAATTTAAATTATCGCAAGTTGGAACACGTGTAGGACATGGCCATGTATCCAATGGTAGACCGACTAGGCAGGTGGAGAACGGATTGCCTGGGGAAGATAAAGCAAGACAGATGGACTCTTGCCCTGTTAGATTTGCCATTGTGACCCATACATTTGTTTTAGGTTGAGGTGGGACGTATGCCTGCACACTTAGCAGCACGGCTGCGATGACGAAACCTCCTACACTGCGTGTCCCATTCGTCTGGGTCAACTTGCCACTGAATGGGGATGCCAATACCATTCTGACAACAGGAATCTATAATCCCTGTCCTTTTAACACCTAGAATTTTCTCTACTAAGTGCTGTACCCTCCAAGCTAGCCTTCTTAATTCCAGGTCTTCTCTATTTTCTATTAATCTCAGGCTCTCCCTGATAGGCTGACCTGTTAATCGTGTTAAAGCGCGCTGTGGTGAGTCAAAGCTCCACTGGCGCTGACAGGTAAGACACCAGAATGCAGAGGTAAGGTGGTGCTGATGAATCCACCAACGATGAGAGCACCCTCCACAATATATTTTTACCCAAGATTGGTGGTCATAACTATTGCAAGTCAAGCAAGCAAGCGGACAACAGCGGTCAAAGTCTCTAGCTAACTGAGGCAAGAGGCAGTCTTCAACTTCTCTCTCCGAGTCAAACAGGAATTTAATCTGAAACTCTTCTTCTAATTCATACAGGATCCTGGAGATCGTCCTCTGTAGGCGCTGCCTCCTTCTCTGCTCCGGGCTGGTCATTGGTGGGCCGCACCCACTTAGCTGGGACCCACACAGTACCTGTTGGTGTAGAAACACAGAGATAGCCCCTGCCCCAGTATAATACTTTGGCTGGACCTTGCCAAATCCCTGTTTTTGGATCTCTATACCTGACTACCATTTGCGGAGGGGTAGGGGCTTTAGAGGCAAAGTGAGTAATTGCTGCGGGTAACCCCCCATCTCCAAAAATACATAAGTGATTAAGCACAAACAGGCATTTCAATAACCTATCCTGCACGCTGACTGTATCAATGTATTTTTCCAGATATTGTTTAAGAGTTCCATTGGCTCTCTCTACTATTGCCTGTCCAGTAGGGGAGTTTGCAATCCCTGTAACGTGTGTGATGTTCCATGTTTGCATAAAGCGGGCAACACGTTTACTGCAATAAGCAGGGCCATTATCAGTCTTGATCTTCTGAGGCACTCCCATGACTGCGATACAGCTGCTGAGATGTCGCTCCACATGAAGGGCCCGTTCTCCAGTCTGAGCAGTAGCCCATATATAATGGCTGTAAGTATCAATAGTCACATGGACGTACTTCAAACGACCAAAACTAGGTACATGGGTGACATCCATCTGCCAAAGTTCATTAGCTTGCAGGCCTCGCGGATTTACTCCTATTCCCAGGCCCACTCCTCTGTTGTGATGGCTACATATGGGGCAAGCCTTAACAATAGCTCTGGCTTCTTGTAGTGGAATACGGAACTCCTGTGATAGGCCTTTGGCATTCTGATGAAAGATAGCATGGTTCTCTCGGGCCATTGTTTGCCGTGGAAGTACTACATGATGAGCAATTGACACTGACACTAATTTGTCGGCTCTGGCATTGCCTGCTCCCAGTCCTTCATTCCATTTGTGGCTGCGGACATGTATGATAGAATATGCCTCCCTTCTGTTCCTTAAGGCGCGCTTTAATTGAAGAAAGAGCTCGTAAAGACGCTGATTTTGGACCTCCTTGATGGCGGCATCTTCAATCCTTGATGCCACTCCTACGACATAGAGTGAGTCAGAAACAACGTTCAGCGGCCCCAACAAGTGAGACACTGCCCAAATAACTGCCCTTAACTCCAATGTCTGTAAGTTGTCCTGAAATGTTGCTTCCAGTATCTGGTAATGCCATTGTTGTTCTGTCTTCCAGACCACAGCCGCTCTGCGTGATTTGCGGCCTGCGTCTGTGAAAGCTGTAATGGCATTTGAGATAGGCTTCTCCTTTCTGAGGGGTTTCTGTATCCATGTCCATTTTCCTACCCATTGTAATTGTTTGGGTGTAAGGGGTCCTGTACTAACAGTAGCTGCAGATGAGAGCAATGCTTCGGCAAGGGGTGCAGAGTTTAGAAGGTACCAGTCCAAAGTGGGTTTTTCCATGGGTATATTGATTTTTACTGGTTCTGAACCACTTATCTCTAAAATACGAGTACGTCCCTTCTTGATAAGTGTTGCCAGGCTGTCGACCTTGGAGGTTACTGTTCTTTTTTGCTGTAATGGGGGTGAGATCCATTCTAGCACCACTGTCTCCCCCGTTTTCTTTTCATGCTGGGTGACAGCCCCTAATAGGTGGTCCTCAGTGTTCCAAATGGTCAAATGTAAAGGAAGATCAGGATCAAGACGTCTCACAAAACCAGTAGAGATGCAGTGTGTAATGTCGTGTAAAGCACGACGTTGATCTGACGTCAGGCGAACTGGAGTGCAGGGATCGGTTCCTTTGAGGAGTGGGCGCAGTTTGTCTAAAAGGATATTAGGAATTCCAGTAACTGGCTTGAGCCATTGTAGGTCGCCCAAAAGCCTTTGCGCTTCATGCAAGGTGTTGACTGATGACTGGATAGATAGCTTCTGTGGTGTAACTCGCTGTTGAGTGATCGTCCATCCCAAGTATTTCCATGGAGCAGAAAATTGAATTTTGTTGGGTGCAATGACAAGAGAAGACTTCTCTAAGGTATGCAGGATATCATGGATTTGAGAGTCTAAAAAGGGGGTTGCTTGTGCGAACAGAATGTCATCCATGTAGTGATAGATGATGGTATCGGGCATGCGTTGTCGCAGTGGCTGAAGTGCTGCATCCACATATAGCTGACAAATTGTGGGCGAATTACGCATTCCTTGTGGCAAAACCGTCCATTCAAATCTCCTGGCTGGCTCGCCATGATTGAGGGCAGGGAGAGTAAAGGCAAACCTTTTAGTATCTGCAGGGTGCAGAGCAATAGTAAAGAAGCAGTCTTTCAAATCTATAACTAAGATGGGCCATTCTTGTGGTAACATAGCAGGATTCGGCATCCCAGGTTGCAGTGCTCCCATAGGTTCCATCTGATCATTTACTGCTCTGAGATCATGCAAGAGCCGGTAATTGCCCGACTTTTTCTTGATAACAAAGATCGGAGTGTTCCAAGGGCTTGTGGATGGTCTAAGATGTCCCTGCTTGTATTGTTCATCAACCAACAAATGTGCCTGCTCCAGACTTTCCCGTTTCAAAGGCCATTGCTTAACTACCACAGGCTCGTTAGTAGTCCATGTAAGTGGTAGCGGGAAGATCCAAGCAATGGCCGTCACTGAAAAGAATGATCGTTGGTAAGGACGAGGCCCAGCTGGGCCAGAACATCACGGCCAATCAAGCATTGAACAGCGGGTGGTAAGGTTGTTATAGAGAGCGCTGCAGACGCCTGTCTCCCTTCAATTTCAACAGTCAGCACTGGGGTGCGGCTTGCGAGTGTCATTCCGCCGATGCCGCTCACCGTGGTTGCTGTGGGCTGGGTGGGCCAAGACGCAGGCCAATGACCTGGGTCAATAATGCTGGTATCTGCGCCCGTATCCAGAAGTCCTTTAAGCACAATGCTGTGTCCCTGATGGATCAAGCGACAGGATTTCCTGGGGCGGGTGTTGAGATCCAAGGTAAGCAATGCGAGACCTCCTGTTGAGCCAAATCCCTCTGGAGTCCTGGGGACTTGGGATATAGGTTCCAATCCTTTGGTCATTTGTGGCAGTGGGATTAACTGAGCAATCCTTTGACCTTTTGGTACTGTCACGGGGGGATATGGCGTATGAGCAATGATCACGATTTCGCCGCAGCAGTCGGCATCGATGATCCCTGGTTCCACAAAGAGGCCTAAAATAGAGGCTGAAGAGCGGCCAATAATGAGTCCTCCCATAGCTTGTCCGTGTATTCGCAAGGGGCCATGGATTCCAGTTGGAATTTTATGTGGTCTTGAAGTTAGGAGATCAGTGTCTACTGCGGCTGCCAAGTCCAGGCCGAGGCTCCCGCAGGTGGCAGGCTGGAATTGCTGAGTGGCTTCATTTCTGCAGCTGCTATTTGTGTCCCGGCGCGGCCGCTGATCGCGCTGCTCCTGAAGTTTCCCTGCTTCCTTTTGCATGCGTTAGAGTTGTGGGTGTTTGATTGGCATCTGCCACACCAGACTCCTGTTGCTCCGCATTCCCTTCGAGTGTGACCTAAGCTTCCACAGCGGTAGCATTTTACACGTGCCCCTCCGGTAGTATTAGAATGGGGGCGGCCAGCCATAGCCTGAAGGGGAGCAAGGGCTGCTAAAACCTGATTTTGAGAAGCTAAAACCTGATTTTGAGAGCTTGCCTGTTCTTTTAATCCCTGTCCTATCTCTTGCAAAGCATTAACCAATAGTGCCTGAGTTCCAACTGGTACTGAAGCAGCCTTTTCTAACAATGCTTGGACAGTCCAATCCCCAGGGATAGAAGTAATCAAATTTCTAGTTGTGGGATTGCTATTCTGGAGTATGCACTGCTTAAGTAGGGCATCCTGCATATGATCAGCCACCCCTGCTTTGGACAACGCCTCCATTATTTTATCTACGAATGTGCCAAGAGGCTCCTCCCTGCCTTGTTTAATCCCCATATACATTGGAATTCCACCCGGGGTCTTGACTTTGTCTATGGCTCTTCTTGCCACCACTGTTGCTTCTCTTAATTTGTCAGGTCCTAGTGCTGCCTGTTGTTCTAAGCGTACATGATTACCCTGTCCCATGAGCTCGGCTACAGTAAGCCCTGCCAAAGGATCCCCCTGAGCCCTTGGTAAATTGGCACTTCTCTCCGCTTCCTCTCTCCAGCGTGCCTCAAAAAGTAAGCGTTGATGCGGCGTGAAGATCAATTTGGCCATTCCCCTAACATCGGAAGGCAATAAAGTGTGAGCATTAAAAATAAAATCAAGCATTTGCCTGGCAGGCTCACTGGCGATACCATAGCTCCCCACAGTGGCGCGCAGCTGTGTCAACAGTTTCCAGTCCATGCTCTGGACCTGCGCAGTGTACCCCCCGTCGCCATTCGGCGAAAATATCACCGGAAACGCAAGGGTTTCCTGTGCTGCCGTGAAGAGCTCAGCGTCCCCCGTCTGCATGCCCTCCTGTGCAATAGCAGCCCATAACTCACGTCTTCCCTTAGCCATGGCCTCCACGAGGTCAGAATCTGCCCTAGGGACAGGCGCCTGGCCGGGAGACGGCGGATGCCGCGAGGAGGGTGCCACGGTAACGTTTTGAATTGCCGGAGGGGGACGCGACGGTGGGGGTAAAGGGGGAGCTGATGGCAGCACCTCAATGCCACGAGTATCTGTGGGCGGTGCAGGCATTTCAGGAGCAGAGATGGGGACAGGGAAATTTGTAAGGACCGGAGGGTTAGGCTCACTAGAAGAAAGCGAGGGTTCATATTCCTTATTTTTTTCCCGGGCTGTCCGTATCCCTTCCACCGCCTTCTTTTCTGCCTGACACATTAGCAATTCACTATGAACTACCCGCCAAAGCTTACCCATCTTCTTACCCGTTTTATCCTCATCTAACACTAACTCCACCAACTTATCCCCATATTTCCTCCATTCGGAAAGTTCATGAACACTATGGGGGTTAACGAAAAAGCCGTAAGACTCAGCATGATGCAATAGCGAAGGGAGATCCTTATCTAAGTCAATCCCCCTAATCTGCCTTTTTCTAAGAGAAGCACTAAATAAATCATATGCTGCTTGCCTTTCCATGGTTAAGTCGGTACCGTTGCTGGCTCCTTCAGGCTTCGGCAGCACGTATCGGCTGAGCCCGCTTCTACGGTCACTCAGGGCGCGGAGCAGAGCGTTTCGCCTCTTCTCTTTATTTTCGCCGTCCTTCCAGCCGCAGGACCCGCACTCCAACGCAGCACCTCTCTCGCCTTAGGCTCGGATCAGGTCCCTGCTTTCGGGCGCCAGTTGTTAGAGGAAAATGCCGCGGGAGACAAGACTCATGATATCATGATCATCAAGTCTCAGTTTATTGTAACAGATTACATAGTTTATATATGTTCGTTAATTAGCTCATACATATTGCAAAAGCCAAGCTCATGATTGGTTGCTATGTGACTTGTACTATTATCTTAAAAGTATCGTTATGATCGATACATGCCTGTCCGGCTGGCCTTGCAGTTAGAACAGCTTAGTACCCCCTTTGTTCTTCTCTATCTACTTCTACATACCAAGCAGTTTCAATATCCTGCTTTCTGCACATCATCTATTCTTCAGGGCCATGCGAACTTTGCAGCAGTCACGTAGCCCTTCCTATTTGGATTAACTTTACAGTATCATGTCCCTTGTCGTTCAACCATTCCTCTGTCAGGCTCTCTTCACAGAGAAATTCCCTTCCTCAGCTAGCTAAATACTAACTAAAAAGCAAAGGAGAGCTCTATCCTGCTGTCTTGTCTGTCTGCAGACAGCAGAGTCCAGGAGAAGGATGTGGGGGAGCAAGTGCAGTTTCTGACAATAAACTCTGCGCTTCTTCTTGCCTCCCCCTTCACTCTTGGAACCAGTTTTAAAGGTGCAAAACTTATTTCTGGGCTGAACTGACAAATGGGGATATAAGCATCATAAAGGCACCCAGGGACAGTGTCCCAGCTGCAACTGGGGCCTCAGCTACCTCCTCTCTCAGCAACTGCTCCTCTGAATGGGGCAAAGAATTCCAAGAACGGCCAAACATCTCAGTCAGGGACACATCTGCCCTCATTTCCCATCTCCATGCCCATGCCTGATGTCCCTGTCACAGCTGCATTACCAGCTTGTTGCTCTGCAGATGCTGCCTCCACCCAAACAAAACCCTGTGTCCCTGAAGGTTTTTCTGAGCAATGGCCCTTGGATGAAGCAAAACATTTACAGTCAGGGCAGTCCATTTGTACAGAAGGGGGTACACTCTGGGGGTACAGCTAAGAGCATGAGGTCACAGCGGGCTCTGGGTCACAGCAGGCTCTGAGGTCACAGCAGGCTCTGGGTCACAGCAGGCTGAGGTCACAGCGGGCTCTGAGGTCACAGAGGTCCCAGAGCCCCGTGGCTGCACAGCACCACAAGGCCCGAGCAGGCAGTCCTGGAGCACAACTGCTGCGGCAGCAGCGGCGGTGGCAGCAGCGGTGCTGACATTGGGACAGCGGCCTCAGGAGAGTGGTGGCAGCGAGAGAGGCGGGACTGGCACAGGGCAAGGCACCATGGCCCTTGCTCTGCGCCTCCTCCTCCTGCTGCTCCTGGCCGTGGCCCTGCCTGCCAGGGCTGCCCAGGCTGCTCCGCTAAAAGCGGGGGGAATAGGTGAGCCGGCACCTGGCTCTCCTTTCCCGGGACAGCGCTCCCTGCTCCCCGGGAAACACTGGGGATGGTTTTCCCGTGGGCTTTCGGGAGGGTTTCCTCTGTAGGAGGGAGAGACCCCCCGTGGGCCTTGGGCAGCCCCATTTTCCTCTCCAGGGATGTTACACAGGACAGGGAAAGAGGGTGGAGAGTGACCAGGAGCCAGCCCAGAGCTCCCCAGGCCCCTGTGCATCTTTGGCCTTGCCCATTGCCACCTGGCTTCCACAGCCTTATTGATCCCCTTGCAGTGCCCAGTTCCCGGAGGCAAAAGGGGATCCCAGCACAATGGAAATGGGTCTGGTCTCTGCTTCCCTCTAGATTTGGATCGCGACTTGAATGATTTGCAAGTGCTGGTGAATGACACGTTAAAGATCTTGGAAAATGCTGAAGGCAAGTTCTGCATTTCCCTTTTTCCTGACAGCATAATCAGTATCAAGGTGGCAAGAACTCACACATGCCATTTTTGTTGAAAGTTGAAGAATGCTGAAAACTTTTCCCTGCTCCGCTTCTGGAGCCCTGAGTGATCCCACAGGATCACTGTCAGTGGGAGGAAGGAGCATTTAGCTGTCCATCTTCCTCCCATGTGCAATGCCAGTGTGTCCTTCCGTGTGCTCTGCGCAGCCACAGAGAAGAGCAGAGAGGGAAGGGGCAGAGCCCAGGGCTGGGCCCTGGGGCTGAGCCTTGGTGCAGCCTGAGGATCTCCTACATTGCCACAGGAGATGTTTTGTCCTGCCTTTCTTTGCAGCTGAACCTGTTGGTGAAGGTGGTGCAGCTTCCCCACCCATACGCATTACTGAGCCTCTGGGAGATGCTGAGGGTAGGTCAAGGCCTTTCCTGCTGTGAGAGCTGCCAGCTCAGAGCCCAAAGCTCGGCCAGAGGGGCATCGCTGCAGGTGCCAGGACAGAATCACGCACGTGTGTGCCCTCGCCCTGGGCCATCCCCTCACTGCTCCTGCGGCTCAGTGCTGCCTGTGCAGATCTGCAGAGATGGCAGAAGCTTCTGTGGCTGTTGAGTTACAGGTGTGGCTGCCGGGAGGACTTTCCCGGGTCCTTTGCTGATTACTACCCACAAGCTCAGCTCCCATCGCAGGGGTGAGTAGTGTGTCCCTGCTGATCCCGCAGGCTGGGCACTGGTTTTGTGGGATCCATTCCTGGGAAATGGCATTGTTTTGCTCTAAGGTCCTCCGACAGGAAAGAACAAAGCTACAGGACGCAAGAAACCCCTTGAGCCATCCGAAAACATGAGGCAAATGCTGAAGGAAATTCTGCAGGCAGGACAAGGTGGGTGAATCTCCTCAGCCTTCCCCTGGGACTCAGCAGCCGGGGGCTTTCCCTGCACATCTGGACAGGCCGTGCCCGGCACAGCAGGAAGGGATCCATGGCAGCCTTGCTGCCCCACTGCTGCTCTCATGCCCTGCAGGGCTGTTTCCCAGCCTGGCCTGGCTGCAGCTTCTCCCCAGCCTCTGCAGGAAGGCATTTGGCACCAGCTGACAGGGAGCCCAAATTCCACCACAGCTCATGCCCACCCTGAGATCCTCTGCAATTTTCCAGTCTCAAGGCAGATTAGGAGAGGTGGCGGTTTGGAGGAGGGAGTGGGTCGTAGCCTACCCAAAAATTTTATGGGGATTTCCTGATCCTTAACCATGCTTTCCTTTGACAAGCATTGCCTCCTGAAGGTGCCACCTCCACTATGTGGAACAACCCTGCCTGTGTCTTTTCTTTTCTCCAGAAGTGGATGTAGAAGCTGGTCTGAAGGCCGCATTTCCCAGAGGAAGCAGTGGCTCATTGGCAGCCTCTGCTGCAGGAAGGGAGGCAATGCCAGGCACAGTCACAGGAGGTAATTGCTGTGCCTCTGGGCCTGAGCCCTGCTGAGGCTTGAGCTGCCCTCTCTGCTGCTTGGCAGTGCAGACACAGCCCGGACAGGGCCGGCACAGCCCAGAGGAATTGTTATGCTCAGGGCACTCGGGTACTGAGCAGTCCTGCTGGGGTCCCTCCGTGGGAGACACGTCCCGAGACCTGGGAGCGACTGCACAGGGTGCCCATGGTGGGGAAGGGGCAGAGGGGGAGGGCAAGGCTCCAGGGTGTCCTGAAAAAGCTCTGCTATCTCCTGTTGTGACAGGGGAGCTGTTCCAGCAGAAGGACGATGGGCAGTTGGTAGGACAGGAGGGAGGGAGGGAGGGAGTTAGGAAGGGATATTTGCAGCACTGCCTGCTGCAGTTTTCCCCAGGGATTAAAGAGAGTTTCCTCTGTGCAAGTGAAAGAATCCCCATGGGTCCCGTGCTGCTCCATTTCCTCTCCAGGGATGTTGCACAGGGCCTGCAAAGTGGGATGGGGATTGACTGGAGCCAGCCCAGAGCTCCCCAGGCCCCTGTGCAACATCGGCCTTGTTCTTTCACATCAGGCTCCCATGACCTTCCCCAACCCCCTGAGGCAGAAGGGGATCCCAGCACACCATGGAAATGGTTCTGATCTTTGCTCCCTTCTAGATTGGGAACAGACCATGGATTATCTGGAAGGCCTGCTGGATTACGGCTTGAGACTCTTGGGAAATGCCGGAGGTAAATTCTTGATGTACCTTTTCTGACAGAATAGGCAGCAACAAGGTGGCAAAAGCTCATACATTTGCCCTTTCCCTTAAGACCATCTCAATTTAGATGGATTTAGGAAAATCAGCCTGCTCCCTTCTCAAACCCTGAGTGATCCCACAGGATCACTGTCAGTGGGAGGAAGGAGCATTTAGCTGTCAGTTTTCTTCCTGTGTGCAATGCCAGTGTGTCCTTCCGTGTGCTCTGTGCAGCCACAGAGAAGAGCAGAGAGGGAAGGGGCCGAGCCCAGGGCTGTGTCCCAGGGCTGAGCCTTGGGTGCAGCCTGAGGATCTCCTAAATTGCCATGGGACCTGTTCTGTCCTGCCTTTCTTTGCAGATAACCCTGCTAGCAAAAGTGATCTGGCTTCCCAACCTACGTTCAGGATTGAGCCTCCAGGAGATGCTGAGGGTAGGTCAAGGCCTTTCCCTCTGTGAGAGCTGCCAGCTCAGAACCCAGAGCTCGGCCAGGGGGGCATCGCTGCAGGTGCCAGGACAGAATCACGCACGTGTGTGCCCTTGCCCTGGGCCATCCCCTCACTGCTCCTGTGGCTCAGTGCTGCCCGTGCGGATCTGCAGAGATGGCAGAAGCTTCTGTGGCTGTTGAGTTACAGGTGTGGCTGAAGGGAGGACTTTCCCAGCTCCTTTGGTGGATGTTGCTCACAAGCCCAGCTCCTATCGCAGGGGTGAGTAGTGTCTCCCTGCTGATCCCACAGGCTGAGCATGGGTTTTGTGGGATCCCTTCCTGGGAAATGGCATTGTTTTGCTCTAAGGTCCTCCAACAGGAAAGAACAAAGCTACAGGACGCAAGAAACACCTTGAGCCATCCAAAAACATGCAGCAAATGCTGAAGGAAATTCTGCAGGCAGGACAAGGTGGGTGAATCTCCTCAGCCTTCCCCTGGGACTCAGCAGCCGGGGGCTTTCCCTGCACATCTGGACAGGCTGTGGTCGGCACAGGGGGAAGGGATCCATGGCAGCCTCGCTGCCCCACTGCTGCTCTCATGCCCTGCAGGGCTGTTTCCCAGCCTGGCCTGGCTGCAGCTTCTCCCCAGCCTCTGCAGGAAGGCATTTGGCACCAGCTGACAGGGACCCCCAATTTCACCACGGGCCATACACACCCTGATGCCCCCTGCAATTTCCCAGTCCCCAGAAGATCAGGAGGGATGGTGGTTTGGAAAAGACAGAGCCCTGTCACAGCCCCAAGAGCCTGGGCCTTTTCCTGATCCTTATCCATGTCTTTGACAAGGATTGCCTCCGGAAGTTTCCAGCCCCTTGATGTGTAATGGTTCCATCTGATTCACCTGTGCCTCTTCCTTCCTTAAGGGATGGACAGAGACGCTCTATGGAAGGCAGCATTTCCTGAAGGAAGGAAGGCGATGCCAGGCACGGGCACAGGCACAGGAGGTGATTGCTGTGCCGGGCTCAGCCGGGCTCAGCCCTCGGCGGGGCTGTGTGGCAGCAGCTCTTCCCCCAGGCCCTGCCCTTGCACGGCCCAGCAGCAGCCAAAGCTGGAGGCGCCTGGGCTTCCGGGCCTCTGGAGCTCGTTGGCAGCCCCAGGGAATTGGGACTCTGCACCAACGTCCCTCCCACTGCAGCTGCTCCCGCAGCCGCCCTGAGTGCCCAGAGGCCCCAGGCACAGGAGCAGCCCCGAGCAGGAGCCCTGCTGCGAGCCCGGGGCCAGAGCCAGCCCTGGCTCCCGGCTGGGCAGGGGTGCCTGAGGGGCAAACATGTCCAGAGAGGCTGCAGTGGAGCTGTGGGCAGTCCATGGCTGTCCAAAGCACTCTTCTGAGGGTTCTGCTGCTGCCCAGTGCTTTCCTTGGCCTCTTCATTGCTGGGCCTTGTCCTGGGGGGCCGCTGGGGCTGCAGCCAGTGCTGGCTCCCCCTGAGGCTGCCTGGCCAAGAGCAGCCCCAGGGGCACAGGGCAGAGGCACAGCAAGGTGGGCAGGAGAAAGAGCGGGGACGAGATGGCCCCTGAAAGGCAGAGGCGCTCTGGGGCCCGCTCCTGGCCAGGGAGCTGCCCAGAGCCGTCCCCTGCTCGCCGGGGCCTCGAGGGGCAGCTGTGCAGCTGGGCCAAGGTGTGCCAGCCGCTCCAGCCGTGCTGGGGAGCCCTGCCAGCTCTGGGCCCTGCTGTGCAAGAGGGTCCCTGTGTGCCACCGGCAGCTGGGGCCTCAGCCACTGCTCTCTCCAAAGCAGCACCTCTGCAGCTTCACAAGACCAGACGAAGACTTCAGTCACGGTGACCTGCGCCTGTTATCAGCCATCCCCAAGCCAGTTTGCAACATTTCTTCCACAGCTGCAATACCCACTTACTGATGGGGACATGCTGCCACCACCCATAACAGAACCCTCTGTCCCCAAAGGTGCTGGCCCTGGTGTCCAGCCAGGACAGGAGGTGCAGCCCTCCTGCCAGTGTATGCTCTGACTCCAGCAGCATCTTTGGGCTTCAGCTCTGGCCCCTGGGTGCTACCACCAGCACTGGCGGAGGTCCTTGTCTGGGCACAGCCAGTGCTGGGCAGGCAGCAGCTGGGCTTCGGGCTCCTGAGACCAGCAGCTACTGTGCTTAGTTTTCATTTTGCAAGATTTAGGATTATTTTTCATAGAAAACTCTTCAAATATGTTTTCCCTTTTCCCACAGCAGTTCTATATTTTTCAAAGTAGTTTTTGAATTCAGAAATTTTAGAATATTTTTACACTTCTAGAATAAAAATTAAAATATCATTTAATTGGTAATCTATTCTCTACTAAGAACTAAGACACCCTATGATTCACAGCCTGCTTCAGAGGCTCTTTTTCCACTGGCGACTTGTGCCTAATCACAAGAACTAACCTAAAACCTTTTCCCTGATGTTTTCTGGGATTCCTGACAAGATCACCTCTCAGTCTTCAGTAGCAAAATTTGAGCACAGCAGGAATCTCTACAAGTCACCATCTTTGTTTGCTTCTGCACAAAGTGCCTCAGTCATAGAGCAGGGGCTTTGCTCAGCTTCCATCCGCCCCGCTCCCCCCAAGCCTGTCCTGAGCCCTCTCCTGCAGCTGCTGCTCTGCCATGGAGCTGCTGTAAAACACAACAGCTCTGCCACACCCGCTCAGCAGGACTGGAGAAGCTTTATGGCCTTGCTTACATTAGGCTGGTGGCTTCTCTAAACACAAGCTGAGCTTTTGAACGCTATGTCTCACCTGGCACAGGAACTGATGCTGCCTTTCTCATAGAGGCTAAACTCCCATGGGCTTTAAAGGTTTCTGGCCAGCATAAGGCTTGGAAAACCATGTAATGCAGCCATATAGTATTGAAAATGTCCGAGTCTATGTATCCAAGTAGCTTGTTTAAATGCTGGAGCCCTCCAGAGAATCCCTCCAGGGAATATCTGTCTCTCCCCCACCTCTGCCTCCATGACTGCCAAACTGCACCTTTGAGAGTTCTTTTCTCCAGAAGCTGAATGGCACCATTTTATTTGGGGGAGGAAAAAAAAAGGAAATGTTCTATGATACTATCATCATCATCATCACAATGAACTGCAAATTAGTTCAATGTCATCAACGACTCAGACTGTGGACTTACTTCTCAGAGTGCAGCACTGGCTTTACTATCCCTTGAATCTGCAGATGTGCTACAGTCTTTAAAATCCGTTTCATGCTTACCTAATTTGGAGTGAAGCACAGCTCTGTGAGAGCTTTAGGGATTGGGCCTACCCTGGCACTCTCGTGTGTCTGGAGTAACCTGCCCAAGGCATCTGCCACCTGAAGAGCAAAGCAGGGTATGGAAAAGCACAGGCTGCAGAGCAGCTCGAACTGCAGGGAGCCCATTCCTGTCAGGAGTAACACGATGTCATGGTTTGACACTGGCACAATGCCAGCGCCCCCATGAAAATGTAACCTATCAATTGAATGCTGTGAAACGTGATTGAGAACAGAGCAAAGCAGGCCAAACTTAATAACAAGGGGAAAACTTTATTACACTACTACTACTACTATAAAAGGAAAAAAAAGGGAGGAAAAAAAACACACACAAAATTTGAAATGAAAACCTTTCAAAACATTCCTCCTCCCACCACCCACCTCCAACAAATTCAAAACATTCCTCCTCCCACCACCCACCTCCAACAAACCACAGCGAGACACGATTGGACCCTTAATCAAGTCTTCACCCTTCAAGAAAATCAATACTGAGTCCATTGGGGGAGAGGGGAGTCCCCCTATAGCACCATAGACCCCCAGGAAACACAGCTGCCACCTCTTGTGTTTCCATGTCACACATGGCACCACCCAAACACATGGAGCCAGTGTGACACTCTCCTCTCCATGTCACAGTGCTCTCACCACCGTGCATGGACAGAGACTGCTTATAGGGCCCCTTTAAGGATGCTTTGCCAAGGACCAACAGGAACAACAGTCCAGTGTCTCATTTTGGGACTACAGTCCCCCCCCATTTTCCCCTGAGGCTGGGGGTCCAAGAACAGAGATCACCTTCTCTTCTTCTCTGAAGACGGAGGGCATCCTCACACCCTCCTCTGCTTTCCTCTGTTCGTCCTTGAACTGGTAGTTGCTGGTGGAGTTTCTTGGCTCACCATTGCATCCCCCTAAAATGCAGTCTCTCTTGGAGGAAGGATTGTTCAGTCTATGGCTGACAAAAAGACTCAAGCCAACTGCTACTCCATCATCTCCCCCCAACCTTCTTTCCCTAACAACTGAGGTCCCTGGCTGTCTCTCTTTTTCTTCAAATTGAGGAGGAGCAGTATTTCACAAAGCCTTCATTTCACAGGAAAGGGTTAAAATTCCCAGACTCCCCGGACGGCTAAAATCTCCAGCTCAGGACGCTGTGCTGTCTCCCATGCTGGGCATCTTCCCCCCCCTCCTCCTTCTCCTCTACCAGCAAACTCCCGGGTGTCTGCAGGCTCTCTATGTCTTTTTCTCTAGGGTGGGCGGGGGGAACAAAGACATCTCAGACGTTCTCCACCCTTTCGTCCGCAGGAACTGGCCCAGCTCAATTACAGACTCTTCAACCCCTGGCCTACCTCTGCAGGCCACATGGCTTCCCCTTCCCCACCCAGCTCATGGCTGGGCAGGAGAGGTGTGCCCTCTCCAATGAGCGGAACCAAAGAGAGCGAGTTCTCCTGGGAGTTCTGCTTTTAACCCCTCTGTGTTCTCAGAGGCATGTCCACCTTCAATTGGTCACCCCAAGTGTCAGTATCCAAACCTGACCCCTGACTGGACTGAACTCTTCCTTCCACCCCTTATCTCCATACTGTCAACATCATGTAAAAACTTCATCAAGTAAAAACTTCCATCTTTCACTTACTCATACACATTTCCTTCCATCTCACTTACTCAAACCTTCAACACTTACACATTTCCTTCTGTCTCATGTCTGTGTGTTTTCATGTACAGACACTGGCAGTAACATCCAGCAAACAGTGATATTTGCACATGAGTCTCACCCCACAATCTGATCTCCCTGAGGTACACATCGTGTTGCTCCATCTCTCTGCATTATCCACCATGTACAACCTGGTCCCTGAGCAAAGACAATCCCACGAATGAGTTTGTCTGTACTTGAGGCAGAATTGATCCACACTGTTTTACCTAACAAACCTCTGACATGTGCCACTGGGACTTTACCTCCATCTAATATATTCAGGGACTCAAACTGGGCAGGACCTGCTCGATTGGTGGAACCTTGGCTGTTAACTAACCAGGTGGCCATTTCTAAATGTTGCTCCCAATTTTTGAAAGATCCCCCACCCAATACTTTTAAGGTGGTTTTTAACAGTCCATTGTGCCTCTCCACTTTGCCTGCAGCTGGTGCATGGTTTGGTATGTGGTACACCCACTCAATGCCATGTTCCCTAGCCCAGGTGTTGATAAGGCTGTTCTTGAAATGAGTCCCATGGTCTGACTCAATCCTCTCAGGGGTACCATGCCTCCAAAGGACCTGCTTTTCAAGGCCCAGGATGGTGCTATGGGCTGTAGCATGAGACACAGGGTAGCTTTCCAACCATCCAGTGGTGGCTTCTACCATGGTCAGCACGTAGCGCTTGCCTTGGCATGTCTGGGGCAGTGTGATGTAGTCAATCTGCCAGGCCTCCCCATAACTGTACTTGGACCCCCACCCACCATACCAGAGGGGCTTCACTCGCTTGGCCTGTTTGATGGCAGCACATGTCTTACAGTCATGGATCACCTGAGAAACTCTGTCCATGGTTAGAGCCACCCCTTGGTCTTGCCCCCTTATAGGTGTCATCTCTGCCCTGACGGCCTGAGGCATCACGGGCCCATCATGCTAGGAACAACTCCCACTTGTGTTCCCAATCGAGGTCTATCTTTGATACCCCTATCTTTGCAGTCTGATCTACCTGCTGATTGTTTTGCTGCTCTTCATTAGCTCTGCTTCTGGGGACATGGGCATCTACATGGCGAACCTTCACAGGTAGCTTCTCTACCCAGGTAGCGATATCTTTCCACTCTTCTGCAGCCCAAATAGGTTTTCCTCTGTGCTGACGGTTAGCCTCTTTCCACCTCTCCAGCCACCCCCACATAGCATTAGCTACTATCCATGAATCAGTGTAGAGGTAGAGCTTTGGCCATTTCTCCTTTTCTGCAATGTCTAGGGCCAGTTGGACGGCTTTGAGTTCAGCAAGCTGGCTTGATCCACCTTCCTGTTCAGTGGCCTCTGCAACCCATTGTGTGGGACTCCAAACAGCTGCTTTCTACTTCTGATTCATCCCTACGATGTGACAAGAACCGTCAGTGAATAGAGCCTAATGTGGTTCCTCTGCTGGCAGTTGGTTGTATGGTGGAGCTTCTTCAGCCCGTGTCACTGATACTTCGTCTTCATCTGTGACACCAAAACTTTCACCTTTGGGCCAATTTGTAATTAATTCCAAAATCCTGGAGCGATTCAGTTTACCAATATGGGCACGCTGCATAATGAGAGCAATCCACTTGCTCCGTGGAGCTCTGGTGGCATGGTGGGTGGAGGGAACCTTTGCTTTGAACATCCAGCCCAGTACTGGTAGTCGGGGTGCCAGGAGAAGTTGTGCTTCTGTACCAATCACCTCTGAGGCAGCCTGGACTCCCTCGTAAGCGGTCAAGATTTCCTTCTCTGTTGGGGTGTAGTTGGCTTCAGACCCTCTGCAGCTCCAACTCCAAAGTCCCAGTGGTTGACCTCGAGTCTCATCAGGCACCTTCTGTCAAAGGCTCCAGGACAGACCATGGTTCCTGGCTGCAGAGTAGAGCACATTCTTCACATCTGGTCCTGTCCTGACTGGGCCAAGAGCTACTGCATGAGCAATTTCCTGCTTGATCTGGGTGAAGGCTTTCTGCTGTACAGGCCCCAGTGGAAATTGTTTTTCTTGTGGGTGACCAGGTAAAGAGGGCTCACAATCCGGCTGTACTTGGCAATGTGCATTCTCCAAAAACCTGTAGCATCTAGGAAAGCTTGTGTTTCCTTCTTGCTGGTCAGTGGAGCCATCACATTGATCTTGTTGATGACCTCTGTGGGAATGTGACGCCATCCGTCTTGCAACTTTACTCCCAGGAATTGGATCTCTTGGGCAGGTCCTTTGACTTAGCTCTTCTTGATGGCAAAGCTGGCTTCCAGCAGAATCTGGATGATCCTCTCTCCTTTCTCAAATACTTCCATTGCCGTGTTGCCCCACACAATGATGCCATCGATGTACTGCTGGTGCTCTGGAGCTTCACCCTTTTCGAGTGAAGCCTGGATCAGCCCATGGCAGATGGTGGGGCTGTGCTTCCACCCTGGGGTGGTCAGTTCCAGGTGCACTGCACACCTCTCCAGGTGAAAGCAAACTGAGGACTGCATTCTGCTGCCAGAGGAATGGAGAAAAACACTTTGGCAATGTCAGCCGTGGCGTACTACTTTGCTGCCTTGGACTCCAGCTCGTGCTGGAGTTCCAGCATGTCTAGCACAGCAGCGCTCAGCAGTGGAGTCACTTCATTCAAGTCCACAGTCAATCTCCATTCTCTGTCAGACAAGTGGGGCTCGCACAGGCCAAGTGGGGCTGTTGAAGGGTGAGTGGGCCTTACTGACCACCCCTTGGCTCTCCAGCTCACGGATCATTCTGTGGATGGGGATCAAAGCACCTTGATTTGTCTGATACTGCCGGTTGTGTATTGTCAAAGTGGCAGTTGGCACGCGTTGCTCTTCCACCCTCAGGAGTCCTACTGCAGATGGGTTCTCTGACAGTCCAGGCAAGGTGTTCTACTGCTTAATGTCCTCTGCCTCTGCAGCAGCTATGCCAAAAGCCCGCCTGAGTCCCTTTGGGTCTCTGTAACAGCCCTTCCGAAGGAAGTCTATGCCCAGAACACACGGGGCCTCTGGGCTGGTCACAATGGATGTTTCTGCTGCTCCTTCCCAGTCAGGCTCACCTCGGCTCCCACCAGGGTCAATTGCTGCGATTCCCCTATCACCCCGGCAATGGAAACAGGTTCTTCCCCCACATGTCCCGATGGCATTGGGGTACACTGTATACGAGTATCAGCTAAGACTTTATATTTCTGTGGCTCTGATGTGCCAGGCCATCAGATCCACACCATCCAGAAGACCCAGTTTCCAGTGCCTCTTCCTGGCTAGAGGCAGGGCCCCTCTAACCCTGGTTATTATTTCTTTCCTGGCCGTACATGGTAGAGGTACCTTCAAGGGGATCTGACAGATCATACCTGGGAGCTTGGTCATGGGAGGCTGAGGCTACCTTCACTTTACTGGAATTCCCTTGGTTCGTGTTTCCCTCCCTGAGTGGATGTGCCCATGCTGCCAGGACAGAAGTGGGTTTCCCATCCCACCTTCCTATGTCTTCCCCATGGTCACACAGAAAGAATCACAGGCCAGCTCATGGGCTGTACCCTCTCTCTCTAGCTGGGGGATGTTGGGCTCTAACTTCGGGGCCTGTGACTTGCATGGGGGCTGCACTGATCTTCCTCACTGTCCTGGTTCAGGGAAAATTTTGGAAAGAAGCCCCAAATGGGTTCCGCTAGGAAACAGATTCAATCAGCCCCACCCTACAACTGCTTCGGGAAAAAATACCCCTTTGGTGGAAAATGGAAAAAAGTCATTATTAAGGTAGAAAACCTAAAGAATATTAAACAATAAAACTTCTTGCTGCTCCGAAAGAGAGATAAACTCAGAAAGTCCCCTGCCTGGGCTGCCCAAAAGGTTGGGGCATCCCCTGAGGGTACCCTTCACTTATCAGGAGGGTGCTTTTCTAGTCTCTCTCTTACCCAAAGCTGGGCTCTCCCCCAAAGGCTGGGGTATCCCATGAGGGCTGAGAGAGTAGAAAAGACAAGAATAGGGCAGAAATTTTCCATCAAACTATGACACATTTATAAGAATAGGGGAGAATCTAATATTTTGCAAGAAGTTCCTTGCCCCGCTCCCGCCCCGGTTCCCTTTGTCTCAGCCCCGGCTAGCTCTTGTGGGGCGAGGGCGGGCGATGGAGGCACCCTCCGCCGCTCCCAGCTGGGGTTTGGAGAGTGCCTTTGTGGGTTCCGGGCAGCGCTAGCAAGCCTCGCGGTGGTAAATGAAGAGCGGATCCTGCTGGGGGCTAAGTCCGAGTTTATTGTAGCCCAACGGGGCCAAATATCCTAGAACGGTGCCAGCCAACAGGAACAAGCACAAGGTGCTTGCACTGGCTTATAAACTGTAAGGGAGGGGTATCCAACGACCAATGGGGATAGGGATAGGGGGTGGCTCCGGGATGGGGGGATATGGTGGGGTCCAATGGGGGAAGGATATGGGGGGAGTCCCAGGTCCTCACCCAATCACCCGATGCCCTGAGTAGAAGCTTCTGGATGGATGGGAAGGGGCACCGAGTGATAGACAAGGCACCCGGGGGGGGTAAAATGCCTCTTTCAGGGTGATGGATAGATACTGGGAAGGCGGGAAGGGAGGACAAGGCAGGAAAACTGGGGATAAACCAAGTTGCACACGGGGGTACAAAGGAATAAGCCAATACATAATACAGGGATAATAAAACATATACATAACGCAACTCCACATCTCCTCCTGTTTTTGTTTAAAAAGAAAGAAAGGTGAAGAGGATAAAGTAAGTCTTTAAACGGGGGCTGCACAGTTTCTGGGCTCATCTTGAAACTAGATGTTGTTTTCTTCAGGAAGTTCTTCTTGGAACCCTTCCTTGTTCAAGGGTTCCAGTTCATCACTACGCTAAAGCCTGTAATAAACACAATGAGTCCCAGCAGCAGCAAAAGTCCTGTTTTTTTAGAAAGCAACTGAAATTAATAGTTGAGGTAGGGGAGGTCTAACTCAAAGGGGAACAGAGAATCCCAGGAGCCAGAGAGGGAAGAGGGGGGATCAGGTGAGGGGGACCTTTTCCGCCGTTGGAGGGCGGCGTACCCAACTTGAGGACTGTCCGGTTTTCTCTTCTGGGTCTTAGGGACATATGGTCTGATGAATTTGGAAGGGACCCATCTCAGGCCTGAGGGCGTGGATACGCAAGCGTACCCCCATCCCCAGGTGACAAGTCATAGGGTCCTTCCTGCTGCCAGGTCTCAGGGTTTTTAATGAGAACTGGTGGCTTTTCCCTGACCTTGCTCTGCTCGTAGGAATTAAAGTGCCTCGTGATGGGGGGTTTAAGGCACTCGAAGGAACAGTTTAAGAAATTGATGGTAAAAAGGGCCCGCGCCAACTGAACCTGGGGGGACTCATTTTCAGCTGACGACTGTTGTTGTTTAAGCATCCTTTTGATGCTTTGATGAGTCCTCTCTACCACGGCTTGACCTGTTGGGGAATAGGCGATGCCAGTTTTATGTTCTATTCCCCATTGCTGCAGGAAGCCTGCGAATTCCTTGGACGTGTACCCGGGGGCATTGTCTGTTTTTATCTGTTTTGGGACGCCCAGCATGGAGAAGGCTTGTATCAGGTGTTTTTCTACTTCCTTGGCCTTCTCCCCTGTGTGGGCAGAGGCGAAAACTGCTCCAGAGAAGGTGTCCACGGAGACATGGACGTACTTCATCCTCCCGAAGGAGGGGATATGAGTAACGTCTATCTGCCACACCTCACAGGACTTCAGACCCCTAGGATTAGACCCTGAGCTCACCGATGGTAGAGGGAGCGACTTACAGGACAGGCATGTGGCCACAATGGCCTTGGCCTGGTCCCGGGTTAGATGGAACTGCCGGACCAGACCAGGCGCATTTTGGTGGTAAAGCTGGTGGCTGATCTTTGCTTGCTGGAACTTGTCCGGGAGCGGCGCCAGCTGTGCGGGGGCGGCAGCGAGGGAATCGGCACGCCGATTGCCCTCCGCCAAGAACCCCGGCAGGTCGGTGTGTGACCTGATATGCATCACATAAAACGGTTGCTCTCAGTGGGAGACTAGCCTTATCAGCTTAGAGAGCAACCTGTGAAGGGCATCGTTGGAGACACCTTGCAGGATTGCATCCTGTGCTCTAGACACTACACCTGCTACATAGGCCGAATCGGTTACTAAATTAAAAGGTTCAGAGAACTGCTCGAAAGCTCTAACGACTGCGGCCAACTCAGCTACTTGAGGGGATCTTTCCACCTCAACAACATCTGTCTCCCACTGGTGAGTTTGAGGATCTTTCCAAGTCACTACTGACTTGTGGGACCCTCCGGACGCGTCTGTAAAAACTGTTAGAGCTTTTAAGGGTTTTTTACTCTGAATTTGTTTTGTTGACAGAGTGAATTGGATTTCCGAATTGAAAATTTTGTGGGCCGGTCTCAAAACAGAAATTTTTCCGGTGTAGCTGTCCAGTGCAAACTGCAATGATTCATTCTCTTGCAGCAGGTGTTCCAACATTGCCTTTGTGAATTGGCCCGATTCCAATTTCAAAGGAATGTGGATGTGATCAAAGTCACACCCCGCCAGCTCCCGAATCCGCGTTCTCGCTTTGCAGATTAGCTCTGCCACCAGCTCTTGTGGCCGTGTCAACCTTTTGGATCGTTAACGACTCAGGAATACCCACTCTATGATGGAGAGTGGGTCCCTTTTGTCCTGATCCTTGCCCTTTCCTAGGGTGTCTGCCCACTGAAAGATGACTCCGTGGAGGTGTGGCAGTCTGCCCAATATGATGAATCTGAAGGGCAGGCCCGGATCGTACCTGTGGGCCTGCCTGGCAGACATTGCCTCCTGAATCTTCTGCAAAGCAGCTTTGGCCTCTGGAGTGAGTTCCCTGGGAGAACTAGGCTTTTCCCCCCCTTTCAATAAATTGAAAAGAGGGGCTAGGTCTTCGTTGTTAATACCTAACCAGGGTCTCACCCAATTTAAAGACCCACACAGCTGTTGCATGTCGGCTAGAGTCTGAATTGAATTTTTTATGGCCAATTTCTGCGGAACAATGGTCCGCTTGTTTATCTCCAAACCCAGGTACTTCCAAGGTGGCATCTTTTGAATCTTATCCTCTCGCAGCTCGAACCCTACAGCAACCAATGCACTGGTTGTCAGTTCAAGCGCGCGTGTAAGTAAATCGCTGTTGGGGGCACAAATAAGAATATCATCCATATAGTGCTGGATGATCACGCCCTCGGTGGCTGCACGCACAGGGGACAGCAATGAAGAGACGTACTACTGGCAAATGCTTGGGCTGACTTTCATGCCTTGGGGAAGAACTTTCCAGTGGTATCTCTCCATTGGGGCTTCTCGGTTGATGGAAGGAACCGAGAAGGCGAACCGTGGCGCATCATCAGGGTGTAGGGGAATTTGGAAAAAACAATTTTTGATGTCAATGACAGCCAATTCCCAATTTTCTGGTAACATCGTGGGGGACGGCATCCCTGGCTGGAGAGGACCCATGTCTTCTATTACATTGTTGATGGCACGAAGGTCATGAAGGAGGCGCCACTCGTCTTTGCCAGGTTTTTTCAGGACAAAGACGGGGGAATTCCAGGGGGATGTTGTTTCCTGGATATTCCCTTTGGCGAGTTGCTCCTTCACGAGCTCCCGAAGCGCTTTTAATTTCTGTTTATTGAGCGGCCACTGCTCTACCCACACTGGTGTATCTGTGAGCCAATTAAGTTTCCGGGTAGGACGCTCCTCAGTGACTGTTGCCCGAAAAACCTGAGGGGTCGGGATGTTAATTGTGACCCCCCACTGGGCCATCAGGTCTCTCCCCCACAAGGGTTCCGTGTAATCTAATACGAACGGGCGTAAATAGGCTGATTGTCCGTTCGGCCCCTCAAATTTTACGATGTTTTTTGATTGCTTTGCCAATTGAGAACCCCCTACACCTTGAATTTTCCCCGTTTTGCAATTCCCAGCGTGACGGCCAATCCCGTGCGGGAATGACTGTCACGTCTGCCCCTGTATCCAGGAGACCGCTTAGGTGTTTGTACTCCCCATCCTTCCGCATATAGCAGGAGAGCTTTGGTCTTTCTTTCCCTATGACCTGGGCCTGGCACACCTGGTAGCTCTTCTTAGCTGACTTCTTCCATAGATCCTCAGGGTGTGCCGGAGGCCCAGATGCTGGAATGGCCTGGGCGATGATTTGGCCCTTGGGAAGGAAGACTGGAGGATGGGAGCAGTGCAGCCACACCACTAATTGCTCGGTGTTCCTAGATGTCAGGGATGGTGCAACAGTGACTTCGAGAGGCGTGAATTTTGTGTCCCCAAGAACGATACACTTACTGTGGAGGTTCCTCCAGGTTCCCGGGTCCTCTGTGTCGACAGTGATGGAGTACCAGTCGCTGTCCCTTAGGTGCAGAGCCTCAGTCAGGGCCAACCTATATGGGGAGAAACCAGATACGATGTTAAGTATCGGCCTGGGCTGGTTTGGGTCTCGACCCAGCCAGGCAGTGGGAATGAAATCCACATCCTCCCTCATATAGGCTGGTTTGTCAGCCATAATCCGGTGTGTCAAGTCCAGTGAAATGTCCTCAGGTGGGCATTGCAGGTAGTCGTCCCTCCCCTCCTCTGATGTTATAGAACCCACCATATTTATGTCCTCGCGCAGGGAGGGACTGCGCTGATGACTCAGTTTTTTTGTTTTCCCCCCGAGTTGGGGGCACTCTTTTCTTGTCGCTGCTGTTTAAACCTAAAAAACTCGTCCCTCAGCGGGCATTGGGAAGCCCAATGTCCCTTCTGCCTACATAGATTGCAGGCCTGATGGTGCTGTTGTCCCCTCGGGGGTGCTCTTGTAGGGCGGCGATCTGGAGAAGGGGTGGCTGGCGGTGTCACGGCTTTAACGAAGGCTACTCTCCTTGTTGGTGGTTTAGGAGTCTCTGGAATGTCTTTAGCAGGAACTATCACCTTCCTCACACAGACTTGCAGCATGCTTTGAAGGGTAGGCTCAGGGTCCAGGGGCAGACTGAGGATGGCTTGCCGGCACGCGTCGTTAGCGTTCTGCCTCGCAACTGTGGCAAGCATCCCCTCTCGCAGCCTCTCATCCGGGACCTGAGCCTCCATCGCGTAATGCAAACGATCCACGAACGCGACAAAAGGTTCTAGGGGTTCCTGCTTTAGGGACAAGAAGTTAATAACCATACCGCTGGGTCTTAACTTAAAAAACGCCTTTTCTGCCGCCCTAGTGCTGACTTGCAGCGCCTCTCTGGGGATTTTTTCTGCCTGCTTGGTCCCCATTTTCCAATCCCCCTCCCCGCACAAGTGGTCTAGCGATATTACAGCCCCATCCTCATCCCTAGAGCTATCTGCATTGGCCCAGAGGTCAGGTAACACCTCTCTGATCTCCCGCTTCCACTCGGACTCCCAGATGAGGAATTCTCTGTGGGTAACTAAACAGGAGAAGAGAGTTCGCATGTCTGCTGGGACATATTCTTTGGAGGAGAGGGTTGCTTTTAATAAGCCTCGGAAGTATTCACTTTCCATCCCGAACCCCTTCTTGGCCTTGCAGAGCTCTTTGATGGTCTGCTAGGGGATGGGGGACCACTGTGCAAGGGGCCTACCCCCCCGCCGCGGGGTATAGGTGACAGGTGCGGCCAAGAAGGCAGGCAGGGATTGGGGTGGATCGGGGTTCCCACGCTCCCCCCCCCCGGAACCGAAAGCGTGGGAACTGGAAGTGGGGTCGTGGGAACCAGGGGACGAGGCGTGGTCTGGAGCAGGGGGAGTGGTATGGTGGGGACTCCCCTCCCCGGGGGTGGAGCTGAGGGGTGGGGTGTTGAATAATTCAAGAGAGGGGGAGTTGACGGGGGGTGGAGGAGGGAGGTGGGCGGAGAAATCCGGGGAGCAGAAGGGGTTGGTCTGCCGGAAGGGATTATGGGAGGGGGGAGGACAGGGATCATGGGAAGAAGGAGCACAAGTGGAGGGAAAAACCACGCGGTCACCGCCATCTTGTGTCCTGGGGAAGGGGGGAGAAGGGGAGCCATTTTGTGGGGTTTGGGGATGGAGGATGGGGGATGAGGGATCTTCGGGGGTCTGGAACAATTTAAAACGAACAGAGTTTCCACGGGACGGGGCTGTACAGCGCGGGGAAGAAGGGGAACGGGTAGAAGCAGAGACAGTGCCTGCACCGCCCTGCGGGGTGTCTAGGGTATTCTCAGAGGGGCCAGAATCTGCCTGTGGGCAATGCCGGGATGCCTGTCTGATAATACCCGACTTCGGGAGAGAGGGAGAGTTTTGCCGCAGTTTTCTCGCAGCGCCCGCCGCAGCCGCAGCCTCGGGAGCAGCGACAGCAGCCGCCCCGCGCCCCGCCGCAGCCGCGAGCGCCGCATCGTACTGCAGCGACCGGGCTGAGGGACAGGGAAGCGGAGTAGCGTTATTCGGACTACCCGCCGAACTGGGGATCGGTTTGTTTGCGGCTGGCTGTGGCAGACCTTCGTAGTGATATTTAATTATATCGCAAATTTGGAGAGCCAAATGGGTGAATATGGAGAGAGAGAGATCCGACTGTCGCAGGATCTCCCCCGCTACCTGTTCCCAAAAAGGGGCTTGGTATAATTTAGCTGGCGAAATGTCAGGGAAAGTCTGCGACAACCACTGAACAAACTTCTTAACTTCAGATTTTTTAACCTTAATTCCCCCCACTAAAAGGATACCCACAATTTGGGAATAAATGCTCTTCTGCAGCACGGACAGCCTTGCACCCATGCTGTTAGATGTTAAATCGTGCCGCAGGGCCTACGATTGGGAAAACACGAACGAAAAACAAAAGACCACGCTTCTGGCTTTGCCGCAGTCCTTAAGCTTCCCGCCCGGGAAGGGAAGCACCAAAAACAGGAATTTTTTCCCCGACCCCGGGGAAAAAGAAACCCACCAAAAAGGGATCCTTTCCCTAAACCCTAGGGGAAAGGAACCAACCAAAAAAGGACCGGGAAAGCCCCAGGGGCCCCTATACTCACAAACCAAAGGGGTCCGAGAGGGAAGGGTGGAAAAGAAAAACCAATCGTAGAACTCCTCCACGAGAGGACCGATTCCGGCGGTGCGTTCTGGAGCTGCCGGTCCTGTCCCTGAGAGTGCCACCCACTAGAACGTGGGTCTGCTCTCGCTGGGGTAGCTGACGGCCAGGGAGGACGATTCTTCGGGTCCGCACGAACCTAAAATCCTCAAATGAGGGTCCAACGCCGCGAAAACGGGGCCGCTCGTTGGGCGCCAGCTGCCGCGCTCCCGCCCCAAATCCCTTTTCTCTCAGCCCCGGCTAGCTCGTCCTGGGGCGAGGGCGGGCGATGGAGGCACCCTCCGCCGCTCCCAGCTGGGGTTTGGAGAGTGCCTTTGTGGGTTCCGGGCAGCGCTAGCAAGCCTCGCGGTGGTAAATGAAGAGCGGATCCTGCTGGGTGCTAAGTCCAAGTTTATTGTAGCCCAACGGGGCCAAGTGTCCTAGAACGGTGCCAGCCAACAGGAACAAGCACAAGGTGCTTGCACTGGCTTATAAACTGTAAGGGAGGGGTATCCAACGACCAATGGGGATAGGGATAGGGGGTGGCTCCGGGATGGGGGGATATGATGGGGTCCAATGGGGGAAAGATATGGGGGGAGCCCCAGGTCCTCGCCCAATCACCCGGTGCCCTGAGTGGAAGCTTCTGGATGGATGGGAAGGGGCACCGAGTGACAGACAAGGCACCCGGGGGGGGGGGTAAAGGGGAGGACTGCGTCTCTTCCAGGGTGATGGACAGCCACTGGAGAGGCGGGAAGGGAGGACAAGGCGGGAAAACTGGGGACAAACCAAGTTGTACATGGGGGTACAAAGGAATAAACCAATACATAATACAGGGATAATAAAACATACAAATAACGCAACTCCACACCTGAGTGCCCCTCCAAGCGCCCGCCCGGCTCCCCCAGGGGTCCCCCAGACCCTCAAGTTCTCTCTGAATTCCCTCCCCAGACACAAAACTGCCCCAAATGTGCCCAGAAATGTCTCCGTGGAACCCAAAGTGGCCGCTTTTACCCTGCCTGTGAAAATGATAAGAAATTATGACAAAAATAATACAAATAAACAAAAATTAGAATAAAGAGGGAAAAATCAATAGCCAAGAGTGTTCAATGAATTAATGAAGGGAATTGTGTTACTTAGAACCAATGACCAATAAGTTTTTCGTTAGAAAACACATATAGAGTTTTTTTATAGAAGCATTAAAATGAAATAATAAAAGATTTAATAATATTTTTATGCATAAGCAAAATTAAATTTTAATTGTTATTAAGCTAAAATTAATTAATTGTATTCGTTTATTAAGATTTAATTAAATTTTAATTATGAAAAAATGCATAATTTTTAAAAAAACTTTTGGCATGTCAGCCCCAGGTGGGCAATATCTGTCGGTAAGGGGCATGTGGTAAATAGATGTGATTCATGCTGAATAAGTTGTTGTCCTAGATTGCAAGGCAAGATGTGTTCAATTGCCATCTGTTAGAGGTTGGTTCACTGCAATGTTTATTTTATCTTTTAGTTTTCTTCCCTAATAAAGAACTGTTTTTCCTGCTCCCATATTTTTGCCTGAGAGTCGCCCTTAACTTCAAATTTATAGCAATTTACAGGGAGGGGGTTCTACATTTATTTTTTTCCCCATTTCAGGGAGGGTCCTGCCTTGCTTAGCAGACTCCTGTCTTTGCAAACCAAGACAGATTTTGGCACCCAAATTGCAGCTCGAAGGCAAAGAAACAAAAAAGGGAATAACAGTTCTTGAGTAATCCAATTTTTGATTTTTGTGTGCTGCTACAGAAACCTCGTTCAGCGGCACCCTGTGCTCCAGCCTGCCCTGGTTTGGGTGACACGGAACCGTGGCTGCATTTCTCCATTTGCAGGCCCTGATCTAAACATGGCTCCTACAGCCAAGGCTGCTGTGGCTGTTCTCTGGTTTGTTTTATGGGCGAATAAGGGGAAGAATTCATGATCTTTAACTTCCTCTGGGAAGCAGGCACATGGATTCACAGCTATAACACACTGACTGTGTGCTTTTGGGGTTACTTTAATAATGGCACCTACTGTGAGGAAATGACACCGGGGGAAATTTTCTCCCAAGCCTTTAACCATCTCTTTGGGGCTGCCCCACCAGTTTGTGAAGGGCTCAGATCCACTCCAAATACCAATGATATCATACAGGGGCTGTGTTGCTGTTAGCCCTGTTCTATTTGGCACTGAGAGACAAGGGAAGATTAACCTGGATAACCACCCTGACACCCAGCCCAGAACCTGACACGGCCCCAGAGACCAGGGATGCTGCTGCCCCAGAGCCTGACCCTGCCCCACAGCCACCCCAGATATGAACCACCCAGACTGGGTGGGGGTCTGGTGAGGGAGATGCAGGAGATGCTGAAGGAGTGCATTTCCCCAGCTGGTGAGAAGCCCTCCCCCTGCCTCGAAAAAGGAGAGTCTGATGGGGCAGCAGTGGAACCCACAGATGTTACAACTGTCCAGGTTCCAGCTGAGCCACAAAGGCAGCCACAGCCAGCAGCAGTCGCCCCTGTAGAAACAAGGAGGTCTAAGATGGAATCAGAGCACCCAGATAAGGGAAGGCCCTCACAACTCACAGGGGAGCCAGAGGTTGCGATCATCACCGAGTCCCTGACGTACAAAAGTCTCTGTAACCTGCACAAGGACATTGTATGACAGAGACGTGAGGCTTATACAACCTGACTGCTTCAAGTCTGAGACCTCATGGGTACAGGTGCCCAGCTGGATGGTGGTGAGGCAAGGAATTTGGGACCCTTGACCCAAGGCTCAGGTATGAATCAGATTTTTGTAAGGGAGCCAGGGTCGCTTTCCCTCTGGGAGCGGCTTTTAATAAGTGTCAGAGAGAGGTTTGTCCACAGGGAGAGAATGCAGAAGCACCAGCACAGAATGTGCTGGAAAACCCTTGAGGAAGGGATCCAACAGCTGAGGGAAGTGGCAGCATTGGAGGTACTCTTTGGGAGGGATAGACAGCATGATAAAGACCCCGACAAGGTCAGGTGCACAGGGCAAATGCTGTGGAGTCTGGCAAGGCTGGGGCCATCTCAGTACACCACCTTCATTGCCACGATTAATGCCGATAACAGCCAAGAGACAGTGGGCTCTGCTGCCAACAGCTGAGAAATTGTGAGAGTATGATCCATGGCCCAGTGCAGGCTCATGGCTCTGCTGTGGGCAAGGAACTCAAAGAGGAGATGAGGGAGATGAGGGAGGAGGTGAGGAGGAACAGTTCCCACATTGCCCCAGTGCGAGTCACAGGCCCCAAAGTCAGAGCCCAACGTTCCCCAGCCAGAGAGAGAGGGTACGCCCCACAGGCTGGCCTGGGGTTCTTTCTGTGTGACCATGGGGAAGACATGGGAAGGTGGGATGGGAAACCCATTTCTGTCCTGGCAGCATGGGTGTGTCAGCTCAAGGAGGGAAGCACTGACCGAGGGAATTCCAGTGAAGTGAAGGTAGCCTCAACCTCCCATGACCAAGCTGCCGGGTGTGATTTGTCAGATCCCCTTGAAAGTACCTCTGCCATATATGCCTTGGAAAGAAATAATAACCAGGGTAGAGGGGCCCTGCCTCAAGCCAGGGAGAGGCATGGGAAAACCGGATCTTTTGTTCAGTGTGGATCCGATGGCCTGGCACATCAGTGCCACAGAAATATGAAGCCTTATGTCCTGGGTTGTAAAATAAGCTTGTATTCTATTTGCCATCTGTTGAAGGCAAACCTGTTGGACAGGTTTTGTTATCTCTCTCAAAGACAATGGTTTGCCCCGTAGAGGCAATGGTTTGTTTATACACTATTGACTGACTCACTGCCGGGCTGATAAATGTAACACCATCCTATTGTGAGGGGTCCCACCCAGAGGGGGAAGCCAAGCACTCTATTATTGTATAAAGGGGTAGCTTTTTGGGGAGAGAGGCAGCTCGCTCTCTCTCTTCGCGGGATTCCCAGAGAAGCAGCTCTCTTCGGCGGCACTCGCAGCGAAGCAGACGGAGCGCGCTGAGGCGACGGCGGCGGAGCTCGGAGGCAACCCCGGCGCAGAGGAAGACCAGCCCCACTGCCACCAGATCTTCAGAGGAAAACTATACCCTTCTAAAGATCACCACTGCAAGGGGAGCAATCGTCCCAGCAGGACTGCTACTGGCACCCCGAATCCTCAGGTTCTGGACTTTTTTCACTGGTTTTGTTTGTACCGATTGCATTTGCCTTTTTAAATTGTTGTCTAGTTTTCTCCTAGTAAAGAATTGTTACTCCCATTCCCATATCTTTGCCTGAGAGCCTTTTAATTTAAAGATCCTGGTAATTCAGAGGGAGGGGGGTTTGCCGTTCTCCATTGCACAGGAGGCTTTAGCCCTCTTTCACAGACTCCTGTCTTGTCGAACCAAGACACCTTAGCTGATACTGGTGCACAGTGTACCCAAATGCCATCGGGACATGTAGGGCAGAACCTGTTTCCATTGCCGGGGTGACGGGGGGATCGCAGCAATTGACCCTGTTGGGAGCCGAGGTGAGCCTGGCTGGGAAGGAGCAGCAGAAACATCCATTGTGACCGGCCCAGAGGCCCCGTGTGTTCTGGGCATAGACTTCCTCCAGAACGGCTGTTACAGAGACCCAAAGGGACTCAGGTGGGCTTTTGGCATAGCTGCTGCAGAGGCAGAGGACATTAAGCAATTGAACACCTTGCCTGGACTATCAGAGAACCCATCTGCAGTAGGACTCCTGAGGGTGGAAGAGCAACGAGTGCCAATTGCCACCTCGACAGTTCAGGGCCAGCGGTATCGAACGAATCTGGATGCCGTGATCCCCATCCACAGAATGATCCGTGAGCTGGAGAGCCAAGGGGTGGTCAGTAAGGCCCACTCACCCTTCCACAGCCCCATCTGGCCTGTGCACATGTCTGATGGAGAATGGAGATTGACTGTGGACTATTGTGGCTTGAATGAAGTGACTCCACCGCTGAGCGCTGCTGTGCTGGACATGCTGGAACTCCAGCACGAGCTGGAGTCCAAGGCAGCAAAGTGGTACGCCACTGATGACATTGCTAACGTGTTTTTCTCCATTCCTCTGGCAGCAGAATGCAGGCCTCAGTTTGCTTTCACCTGGAGCGGCGTGCAATATTCCTGGAAATGACTGCCCCAGGGGTGGAATCTGCCATGGACTGATCCCTGCTGCACTGGAAAAGGGTGAGGCTCCAGAACCTGCAGGACATCGATGGCATCATTGTGTGGGGGAACATGGCAATGGAAGTGTTTGAGAAAGGAGAGAGGATCGTCCAGATTCTGCTGGAAGCTTCGCCATCAAGAAGAGCAAAGTCAAGGGTCCTGCCTGAGAGATCCAGTTCCTGGGGTAAAGTGGCAAGATGGACAGAGTCAGATTCCAACTGAGGTCATCAATAAGATCACCGTGATGTCTCTACCCACCACCAAGAAGGAAATGCAAGCTTTCCTAGGTGCCATAGGTTTTCGGAGAATGCACATTCTCGAGTATGGCCAGATTTTGGGCCCTCCCTACCTGGTCGCCCCCAAAAAAACCAATTTCCACTGGGGCCCTGAGCAGCAAACAAGCTTTCACCCAGATCAAGCAGGAGATCGCTCATGCTGTAGCCCTTGGCCCAGTCAGCACAGGACCAGATTTCAGAAGTGTCTTCAAAGTGTATAGACTTTATTGAAAACAATGCAGAGAAAATTGTTTTGTCCTTTTAACTTTTCTTATTTATATCTTGATATCAGCAATATCCAATTGATATTGACCCCCAGCACCTTGTTATGCAATCTGAATACATATGAAAATCATGATCCTTCATGGCTGACAATCAATAGCACTTTGTCCCTACCCCCCCGCCCCACCATTTCCCTCATCCAACCCCTGGCACTCCTATGGATCAGGAATGTTGTGGCCAGCAGGACCAGGGCAGTGATTCTTCCCCTGCGAGACAGAGTGAAAATTTAACAGGGTAGAAATCCATTTGGATTTAGGTGAAATGTGCTGCTTTGAGCTTGTTAACATAAGTGAAATATGCTGTTTAGTCTGGTAACTGCAACACTAGCAAAGTTGGCCCAGCTAAAGAGAAAGAATGCAAATTTCCACACTAAAAAGAGATAAGAAAGACTCCTTGGGCCTTTAAACAGACCACGCAGAGTGACCCAGGAGTTCTTTCTGTACTTTCTGACGAAAACAAGTGTAACTAGCTCTAAGTGTAACATGAAATCATCAGAATGAATATGCATGAACCTATTATGAAATTCTATGCCTATGGAAATAAATTAAGGGTAATAAAAAAGGTTAGGGACTTCTCAGGGGGGCGAATGTCCATTGAAGGGCAATGAGTCCCTACATGTGTCCAGCGCTGCAAATAAACATACCATTCCCTACAAATCTTTATTGGAATTGTGGGGTTTTTATTTTTCATCTGCATTTCACCTGTGCTGGGCACTGGTTGGGCAGCACCTCGAGTGCTGTGTCCAGTTCTGGGGTCCCCAATTTAGGAAGTGTCAGATTCCAGGACACTGCAGCACCAAGGAATTCATTGTGGCACTCTGAGGCTTCATGGAACCAAGAGGCCACTGTGCCCCTGCAGGGCCTTGTGGAACCATGCAGAGCTTTGTGACAGAGCAGGACCTCATGTCATGATGGGGCCACTGTGACCCTGCAGAGCCCCATGGAACTGAGCGGCCAGTGCTGCCCCTCAGGAACTCACGGAATGAAGGAAACATGTTTGACACTGTGGTGGCCCTTGGGACCAAGAGGCCATTGTGACACTGTGGGAGCAAGGAGAGCATTGCTGCCCTGCCAGACCTCATGGAACCAAGGATCCACTGTGACACTGCAGGGCCTTGGGGACCACGGTGACATTGAGACACTGCAGGGCCCAAGGATCCAAGGGACTTTGTGACACCAAGGGATCCCATGGAACCAAAGGGACATTGTGACACTGGGAGGCCTCATGGAATCATGGAGACCATTGGGACACTCTGGGGCCTCATGGAACCCTGGTGACACCAAGTTGTCTGGGAGTGTTGGTCTGCTGGAGGGTAGGAGGGCTCTGCACAGGGCCCTGGACAGGCTGGATCCAGGGCCCAAATCCAACAAGGTGAGGTTTAACAAGTCCAAGTGCTGGGTCCGGCACTTTGGCCACAACAACCCCTGCAGCACTACAGGCTGGGGACAGAGGGGCTGGACAGGAACCAGGCAGAAAGGGACCTGCAGGGACTGATGGACAGCAGGCTGGACATGAGCCAGCAGAGTGCCCAGGTGGCCAAGAAGGCCAATGGCTCCTGGCCTGGATCAGGAATGGTGTGGCCAGCAGGAGCAGGGCAGTGATTCTTCCCCTGTGCTGGGCACTGGTTAGGCAGCACCTTGAGTGCTGTGTCCAGTTCTGGGCCCCCAATTAAGGAAGGACATGAAGGAGATGGAGCATGTCCAGAGAAGGGCAACAAGGTTGGTGAGGTGTCTGGAGCACAAGTACTGTGAGGAGCGACTGAGGGAGCTGGGGTTGTTGATATTGGAGAAGAGGAGGCTCAGGGAAGAAAAGGTGGTGTCAGGGCACACGTTGGACTTGATGATATCCAGGGTCTTTTCCAACCTTGCTGGTTCTGTGATTCTCTGAAACCACCCTTGGAGCAGTTGCAGGAGGAGCCCTGGGCCTCCTCTTCAGAAGCTCCAGCAGCCCAGATCCCTCAGCTTCTCCTCACAGCCCCAAAGCCCATCCTGTCAGTCCTGCAGAGCCTCTGCAGCTCCTCCTCACTGCCCAGAACAGGGAGCCCCACAGCCAGAAACAGCAGCCCAGATGTGCCCCCCTGGCCTGGGGTGCCTCTGGCAAGGGAGCAGCACCAGGCACTGCAGGAGCCTGCAGACAATTCCTGCAGCACTTGTGGGATGATCCTGCTCCCCAAGGGACATTCCCATGGTGCCAAGTCAGGAACTGCAATGGGGAGTGGGGCCAGAGAGGAAAGGGCAAACAGGAATGGGATGTGTTCAGGTGAGGGAACAGGGGTGGGCAAGAGGAAGAAATCTAGACCAGGAAGAGTAAAGAAAGCAAAGGTGAAGCCAAGGAAATGCTCAGGGCAGTTTGGGGGTGGCTGCCAGGCAGCCCTGGCTCTGAGCAGCAGCGTCTGCAGTGGGACAGGAAACTCCCAGCTGATGAGAACAAAATTTCTGGCTGACTGCAGAGGCCAGGACAAAGCTGAGTCGTTTCCCTGGCGTCCCCCAGCCCTTCCTGGCCCCAGGGACTGATGGCATTTGTGCTCCCTCAGGTTCATGTCCCCACAGCACCAGCATGGTAGTGCTCCCGCCTGCTGCGTGCAAAGCAAACAAGGGCTCCTGACATTTATTCGTAGACTACATTAAAATGTAAAAAAAAGAAACTCCAAAAGCAAACCAACAAGAACTATCAAAGATAACTTTTATTACAAGTGATTTGCAGAAATTGGCCAGCAGTTTAATGTTTGTGAAATCATCCAGTCATCAGTCTCCTCACTGCAGTCTTGAGCTCCTGGTTCCTCAGGCTGTAGATGAGGGGGTTCAGGGCTGGAGGCACCACCGTGTACAGAACTGACAGGGCCAGATCCAGGGATGGGGAAGACATCGAGGGGGATTTCAGGTAGGCAAATGTGCCAGTGCTGACGAACAGGGAGACAACAGCCAGGTGAGGGAGGCAGGTGGAAAAGGCTTTGTGCTGTCCCCGCTCAGAGGGGATCCTCAGCACAACTCTGAAGATCTGCACATAGGAGAAAACTATGAACACAAAACATCCAAAATATAGAAGAGCACTTAACACAATAAGCCCAACTTCCCTGAGTTTGAAGTGTGAGCAGGAGAGCTTGAGGATCTGTGGGATTTCACAGAAGAACTGGCCCAGGGCATTGCCATGACACAGGGGCAGGGAAAATGTATTGGCTGTGTGCATGAGAGCATTGAGAAAGGCACTGGCCCAGGCAGCTGCTGCCATGTGGGCACAAGCTCTGCTGCCCAGGAGGGTCCCGTAGTGCAGGGGTTTGCAGATGGACACATAGCGGTCGTAGCACATGATGGTCAGGAGGAAATACTCTGCTGAGGTGTAAAAGACAAAAAAAAAGAGCTGAGCAGCACATCCTGTGTAGGAGATGGTGCTGGTGTCCCAGAGGGAATTGTGCAGGGCTTTGGGGACAGTGGTGCAGATGGAGCCCAGGTCGCTGAGGGCCAGGTTGAGCAGGAAGAAGAACATGGGCGTGTGCAGGTGGTGGCCGCAGGCTACGGCGCTGATGATGAGGCCGTTGCCCAGGAGGGCAGCCAGGGAGATGCCCAGGAAGAGGCAGAAGTGCAGGAGCTGCAGCTGCCGCGTGTCTGCCAGTGCCAGCAGGAGGAAGTGGCTGATGGAGCTGCTGTTGGACATTTGCTGTGGCTGCACATGGGCACCTGTTCATGGAGAAAGGACAGGGACAAGTCAGGAGAGGCTGCTTGGAGACAAACCTGGGCCATTCCCTGCAGCCTGTCCTGCTGGGACTCACCCACCCTTGTTCCTGCTCTGGGAAAACCTTCACCCAGGTCCCTGCCTGAGCTCCAGTTTTGCTGGCTGAGTGTGCCAGGAGCAGCCAGGGCCATGTGTGGGGGTTTTGAGGCAGCATCCCTGCTCTGCTGCCCTGGGTGTGTGGCCATGTGGCAGAGAGACAAGGCTGGATATTCAGGATTTGTCAGGGGAATCACTCCTGATGCAGAAAGGCTTGGTAGCATCTGCATTCTGACTTCTAAAGGAATTTCACTTTATTTCTAAAGGAAATAGATGTCAGGAGTTGGTTTTAGGAATTGTTTTCCTACCCACTCACCATTGCATGCTCTCTGAGGTCAGAAATCCCCAGCATTCCTGCTGCACTCAGCGTTTGCCACAGAGAGATGTGAGAGGCAAAGGATTCCCTGTGGCTGAGGGAAGGTGAGGGGCTGGATGGGCTTGTTCCCCCAGCACTGCTCTGTTCAGCCCCCTCTCCTTCCCTGAGCATCTCCCTGGGCCTGGACATCCCCTCCTGAGAGGTGCCTTGTCCCTGCCAGTGCTCACAGAGCCCATCCCACCCTGTGTGCCCTCAGCCCACCCTACAGAAACCTGCCTGTGTGCAGGGCCCTGGCTGGGGCAGGCTCTGTGTGCAGCTGGGCAAGGGCAGCTCAGGAGAGCCCTGCTGGGCCCTGCAGAGGTGATGCTGCTGCTGCTCAGGGCTGAGGAGTGGCTGAAGGCCCTTTGGGAGGCTCCCAGCAGAGACACTGACCACCCAAAGTCACAGTTCTTGAGTCTCTGTAAATGTTCTATCATTCCTTTGATGATCCTGTGTGTCCCTTTCAACTCAGAATGGTCTGTCATACTGCGATTACAATTCCTGTTCTGCTTCTCTTATCCCCCTGTTGTCTATAATCAAAAGAGAGAAAAAAAAAAAAAAAAAAAAGAAAAACCCTTGCAACGGTGTTAGAAGACTACAGTAAAAGACCTTTATTGGAAGCTTCCAAGTGTCCCCAGGGCACACCCAGACCCTGATTTCAACAATTTATTAAGGTTAATTAATTAGGGTATTTAATAGGAAAATCCAATAGGAGATTCAGTTGCCCCAGTTACACACCCCTGGCTCAACCTATTGGAGTAGGTCCAAGGACTTCTTTGCCTTTACTTTTTGTTATGACTGCTCATATTCTGGTCAAAAACAAAAACGTTGTTCTTGTAGGTCCTGTTCCTAATAATAAGACTATGCAGTATTTCAGGAATGTGTTTAGACTGTCAGTTTATTATTGTAAAATATAAGATAAAAGTAAGGAAATGTAGTAGAGTTAGTTAAGGATTACAGTTATAAAATAGTATGTTAATAGAGTTAATTAGAGTTTAATAGTTAAGTAAGGATTATAATTTTATAACTATATAATAGTATATAATTATAAAATAGTAATTTACAGAGGTACAAATATATGAAAAATGTATAAAAAGTAAAAATGTTTCTGACATCACCCCAACATTCCCATATTTCTTCAACCAGGAAATTGAAAACAGTCTTAGGAAAGCTCCTGATCTTTACAGCAATCCCAGGCTTACCTTCTTTGGGAAGTGCCCTCCGGAGCTGTGCCCAGGCTGGTCTGGAGCTGGGAGCAGCCCTGCCCCAGCCAGCCCCTCTCAGCAGCAGCACCTGCCCTGCTCAGGGTGGCTCCTTCCCCCCACAGCTCCTGGCCAGCGCTGGGAGCAGCTCCAGGGCCGGATGAGAGCTGTCCCTGGCAGGCAGCAGAGTCCCTGGCCCAGCACAGCGCCCTGGGCTGCAGGACCCTGCTCTGCAGGACAGCCCTGGGCACCCCTGGCTGCTCTGCACAGGAGATGAGCAGAGAATGCACTCACAGGCTCTGTGGGCATTGGAATGTTCCAGCTTTAGGAGATCTCTCCAGGAGCTGCAGCTGCATTGTCCTGCAGCCAGAGGTTCCTGTGCCAAGGGCTGGCAGTGATTCTGCCCCAGGCACTTCTCAGCCCCTTCCCAGCCCTGACTGATTGAAGCTCTCTGTGCCTCTGTGCTGTGCCCGCGCTGGCTGCAGGCAGTGCCCCAGCCCTGCTGGGCTGGGAGAAGAGCTGCTCAGCAAGAGAAATGTGCTTTTGAAGCTCTGCTTGGTTACCAGGATCACCCTCTGTGCCAGGAGCCCAGCCCAGCTCAGCAGCACAGACACAGCACAAGGACTTTAATGACCCTCTGGGGCTTTGTGCTCAGGCCCTGAACATCAGGCCCTGAGAAGGGAGCTGCAGAAACCTCTCCAGAGCTCCAAGTCAGAATCCAACTCCAAAGTTTCTTGGACTTTTAATGGGTCCCACTGAGGGACACGACTAAGAAAGTGTCCCCAGGCCCCAGGCAGAGCAGACAACTGGAGGCACTGATGGCAGGTGGGGACAAAGAGAAGCCAAGTCTTGGTGCCCTGGGGCACAGCAGGGTCTGTGCCACCAAGGGCTGTGAGGAGACACCTTGTGCTGAGGCCCTGGGGCCTCCTGGCACAGCCCCAGACAGGCTGGGCACTGTCAGCCCCTGGTCCTGCCCTCAGCATCCCCCCCATGCCCACATCCCAGTGGCCTCAAGGATCTGCTGGAAGGAGTCCCTGGGGAGCCTTGGTCAGGAATAGCCCTGGGGGCTCCTTCATGCTCCCAGGGAACTGCAGGTTTTGCAAAGGACTTTGGCTTTTGCTTTTGCCTTGGAGTCTCTGAGAGCTTTGTGCAATCATGGCCTCCAATTATCTGCTTTAATTAGTCCCTGGAGAGGCTTTGTCAGGAACAACACTCAGTGGGGCCCATTAATGCTTCAAGGTACTTCAGTTCTTTTAAAGTACTTGGTGTTTCCCTTTTGCTACAGACTCTGTGAGAAGTTTGTGCAATCCTGGCCCCAATTATCTGCTTTAATGAGTCCCTTGAGAGCTTTTTACTGACACTCAGTGGGGCTCATTAATACTTTAAGATTCTTAACATTTGTGAGGTATTTTTGGATTTTCCTTTCCACATTGAGAATTCTTTGTGCCATTTTGAGTCTCTGAGAAGTTTTTGTGCCATCCTGGCCTCCAGTTCTCTCCTCCAAGGACTCCATGAAGAGCGTTTGGTATAGATGGACCTTTGTGGTTCCCAATAATGCTTTAGACTCCAACTACTTTGGGTATTTCCTCTGACTTGGACTCCTGGAAAGGTTTGTGCAATCTCTTCTCAGGCCCTGACGTTCCAGGGCTCAGCTCCAAATGCACCACGGGGCTCATTAGGATCAAGCAAGTCCTGAAAAATCATGGCTTTAGCTTGATTTCCCTCTGCTCTAGTGCAGTTCATCAGGAAGTTTCTGTAGTGGTTTTGGTTCACCATTTTGAGATTTCTCAGCCAATGCATCAATTAGTGTGGTGGGTTCAGTGTTGGCTAATTACCAGTACATTCACTAGAATATACTTACTCATTTCCTGCTGTGAGATAGGATTAGGAGAAAGGCAAAGTGGGCTCAAAACTCTAAGAGCATGAATAAAATTTTGATAACAGTAACTAAAAGAAAAAGCAACATGGATAGAACAAAACATTCAGAACACTTCCCCTCACCATACAACCTGACAATGTAAAGAGACAAAACCTAAAATTTTCGGTCAGTTTACCACCTCTAGAATAGTCTGTCTTCATTAAGGGAGAGAAGTCAGTCATGTTAATGTTATAGAGGCTTCTCCACAAGAAAACAGTTATCTCATGGGTTTTCATTTCTACAAATAGCAGCCACCCAAAAAATCTGCAATTGTAAAGTCCCTGACATTTTTTCGCAGCTTTTACCACAGCTGTGCTTATGAGCCATGTCAACTTATGGGGTATTAGTGTAAAGATGAGCTGTTTAAGAGCAAAGGTTCTCTTCATCTCTTTCTGAAATCATCTTAATCTCTGGGAGCAGAGATCTTCTTCTTCTCTCCCTGAGAGCACAGGGTGTCATCACTCTGCTCTTTCTCTGTTCAAACTTCTCATGGGATCACAACTACTTCAATATTTGCTTACTTTAGCATGGAGGCCTTTGCTGAAACAAGTCATCTCCCCATACTTTTCAATGCATTATAGGGAAAAAGAGAGTCTGATGTATCAATGACATCCTTCTCCACAGCTTTACCAGAGGATTCCAGCCCCAGGATCAAGGCATCTCATCTTCAGTGACCTCGGTGTGTTCATGCTGCCCCTCTGTGTGCCTGCCCTGTGTCCTTTTCTCTCACTGGAGGGAGGATGGCAGCACTGGCAGAGTCAATATCTGCTCGGGGCTGCAGATGGTTCCGTGAGCCCAGCTGGGCTCAGTGGCCAATTCTAATTTTGGGCATGGTACCTTGTACACGAAGACCAGTACTTTTCCATAGGAATGAAGGAACAAAGTGCCACTTCTTTAGGGGCAGATGAGAGGTGACCACCAGAGGACAGGTCCAGCCAGAGCTGCCAGATTTTGTTCTGAGAGATACTCTTGAATATCAGAAAGTTTTTTGGCAGAGTGTCAGTTTTGGCAGTGGGCATCTGAAAAGATGGACGGTTCGTTTCCATACAGAGGTGAGCATGGAGCCCCAGTGCTCCAGGAGCTGATGAGAGGCAGGCCTTGACATCCCAACATCAACCAGACATGTCAGGTGGCCCCTGGGAGGCCAAGCCAGACAGACCTGGTCCATGTTCCCTCGCTTCCATGGGGCCCCACAGTGTCCCAATGGACCCTTGCTTCCAGGAGGCCCTGAGGTGTCACAATGCCCCCTTGGTGACACCAGGCCCTGAAGGGTCGGAATGGTCTCCATGGTTCCATCAGGCCCCACAGAGTCATAATGGTCTCTGGGTCCATGGAGCCCCGCAATGTCACCATGGCCCCTTGGTTCCATGGGCTCCAGTGGTGCCACAATGATCCCCTTGGTTCCATGAGGTGCCCACAGTGTCACAGTGATCTCCATGGGAAGGAAAGGACGGAGCCCCAGTGTGGCAGGGGCAGCCACCAGAGGCCAAGGCCAGCCAGACTTGATGGTACTGGCAGATTTTGACTGGGAGGAACCCTTGGATATAGGGAATTTTAGAGGTGAAATCCCAATTTCAGACATGGACACCCAAAGTAGAAGGATGCTTCTTTTCCACAGGAAGAAAAGCACGGAACACCAGTGTTTCAAGGACAGATGAAAGTCTTCCACCAGAGGCCTAAGCCAGCCAGACTTCTCTGTCCTGGTAGCTTTTGTCTGAAAGCAACCCTTGGATATAGCAAATTTGGGAAGTGGAACCCAAATTTCAGCCATTTCTGCGTAGATAAGAAGGACAGTTCTTTCCCATAGGAAGGAAAGCCCAGAGCCCCAGTGTTTCAGAGGCAGAAGTGAAGAGAAGTGGCTCTTGAGAGGCCAAGCCAGACAGACCTGTTTGTCCTGGCAGCTTTTGTCATGGAGAGATCCTTGGATATATGGAATTTGGGAGAAGGAATCTCAATTTTGACCATGAACACCTTGAGAAGAAGGACAGGTCTTTTTCATTGGAAGGAAACCACTGACCCCAGTGTTTTGAAATCAGGTGAGAGGCATCCCCAAGAGGCCAAGGGCAGCCAGATCTGTCTGTCCTTGCAGATTTCACTGGGAGCAATCATTGGATGTACAGAGTTTTGGAGGTGGAATCACAGTTCTAGCCATGGATGCCTGCTCAGGATGGATGTTTTTTTCCTATATGAAAGAAAAGCACAAAATCCAAGTGTTCTAGAAGAAGATGAGATGTGGCCAGCCTTAGGCCAAGCCAGCCAGACCTCTCTCTCCTGACAACTTTCATCTAGGGGCTATCCTTGGATATAGGACATTTTGGAGGTGGAATCTCAGTTCTGGCCGTGGACACATAGACAGGAAGAAGAGTTCTTTTCATTAGGAATGAAAGCACAGAGTCCCAGTGTTTCAGAGGCACATGAGTGCCAGCCCTCAGGAAGCCAAGGCCAGCCAGATTTGTGATTCCTGGCATCATTTTTCTGGGAGCTATCATTGGATATAGGGAATACTGGAGGCAGATGCCCAATTTTGGCCATGGGTTCCTGGTTGAGATGGATGTTTTTTTCCCCATAAGAAAGAAAAGCACATGGTCCCAGTGTTTGAAAGGCAGATGAGAGGTGGCCCCTGGGTAGCCAAGGCAGCCAGACCTGTCTCTCCTGGCAGATTTCATCTATAAACAATCCTTGCAATATAAGGAAATTTGGAGGAGGAATTCCAGTTTTGGCTATAGGCCCCTGGAGGAGAAGAATAGTTCTCTCCCATAGGAAGGAAAGCCCAGAGCCCCAATGTCACTATGGGACATGAGAAAACATGATGGGCACCTTTGCGTTTATGACGGTAAAAGAAATGTAATTTATTTCTGACTCCAACATTTATAGTTTTCCAAAGGTGACAGTGGATTGGAGGGTGAAAGTGCCACCTTCCAATGACACTGGACAAAACTACCGTCCATCAAATTTCTCCTCCTCTATGAAGGAATGCAAAGCAATAAGTTTTTTACAGAAATTTGTGTGAGAAAATTTGCTACAAGAATGTAAACTCAGAAGGTCTTAGAAAACCTTAAAAAATCAGGCCGACACCCCAGTGCTTCAGGGGCAGATGAGAAGCAGCCCTCAACATGCCAAGGTCAGCCAGACCTGTCAGGTGCTCCCCAGGAGGCCCAGCCAGCCAGACCTGTTCCATGTTCCCTTGGTTCTGTGGGACCAGACAGTGTCACAATGGTCTCCTTGGTTCCATGAGGCCCTGGAGTGTCACAATGTTCCCCTTGCTTCTGCAGTGTCACAATGGCCCCATGCTTCCATGAGGCCTTGCAGTGTCACAATGGCTTTGTGGTTCCACAAAGCCCTGATGTGTCACAATGGCCCCTCAGCTCCGTGTGCCCTCGCTATGTCACAACGGCTCCTCTGTGACACTGCGGCTGCACAAGGTCACCATGGACCCTTGGTTCCTTGGAGTCTCTGAGTTCACAATGGTCTCTTTGATTCCATGAGTCAGCACAGTGCCACAATGGCCACTTGGTTCCATGAGGATCTGCCGGGTCACACAGATTTGTGACATTTGTCCTTGCTGCCCCTCACATCCCCCTGCCCCACAAACAGCCCTGAGCCACCCGTGAGGGACAGGCCCTGCTGTGCCAGGCTGGGCTCAGGGCTTGGCCTTTCTGCTTCCCCCAGCCAGCCCAGGCCTTGCTCAGCATTGCAGTTCCCTGCTCTGAGCCTTGGGCTCCCTGCAATCCTGGCCTCAAGGATCTGCTCTCATGAGTCCCTGGGAGCCTTTGGCAGTCCCTGCCCTCAGTGAGGCCCAGTGATGCTCCAAGGGACTTGGCGTTTTGCTTCTGACTCCTTGAGCAGCTTCTTCAGCCTTCTCTCAGTGCCTGAGGGTCCTGGACTGAGTCCCAAATCCATGGTGGGGATCATCAAAATACAGAAAGCTCTCAGGGGGGCTTTGTCTTCATTCAATGGTCTGCAAATCTCCAGGGCTTGTGCGCCTGATTGGAGTCAGTTTGGAGTCCTTGTAAGGAGGAAGATTTACAAGTGCACCTCATGATCTTTTTTTCTTTAAGTGAGCATTCTTAGTTTCCAGTTCAGAGAAGAGCTGATAGAAGCATTCCCCAGGTGACCTTGATGCTCAGTGTCTCCTTAGGAGGTCTGGGCATGTAGAAGAATGAGCCCCCTGAGGGCTGACCCTGTTTGGACAAGCTGCTCTTCACCCCCAGCCTCACCATGTCTGACATCGCCCACCTGGCACTGACATCCCTGTGCCCTGCAGCAGAACCTTGTTCCTGAGCTCTGCAGCTCCATGTCCCAGCCCATTGAACCGTGTCCCACCTGCTCTCCTCAGGGCTCTGACTGCACACAGGCCCAGGAGAAGTTTTTCTCTGGGGAAGGAAAGAATGGAAAAGCCTGAGCAGGTTTCCTGAACAACAAACCCCACTCAGGAGTCACCTGCTCAGTACAGGCTGTCTGGAGTGGTGTCACCTTTCTACAAGGGACAGTGTTTCCAGAAATGATCTCTGGAAGCAGAATTCTCTGAGTCTCCCAGCTGAATTCTCTGTCCCTGCCCTTTCCCTGGACCTCTGTTGCAGATGGAACCTGCTGGTGCCATCCTCACCTTTAACCTCTTTCTAGAATGCAGGCAGATATTCCCAGCTGTGTTATGCAGGATTTCCTGAATGTTTCTATAAATCTTCTGTGTCCCCCATGGAACGAAGGGGCCATTTTGGCACTGAGTGGGTGATGTGGAAGCAAGGAGTCAATTGTGACCCTGGGGTCCCATGGAACCAAAAGGCCACGGTGACACAGCAGGGCCATGTGGATCCAGTGGCCCATTGTGACACTGTGGATGCAAGGAGACCATGGAGACACCCCCAGAACCTCATGGAACCAAGGAGTCCATGGTGACCCAGAGGGCTGCATGGAGCCAATGGTCCATGGTGACACTGCCCATCCAAGGAGGCCATTTGGACACTGTGGAAGCTCATGGAGCGAGGTGGCCATTGTGACACTGAAGAACTTCATGACACCAAATATCCATGGGGACACAGCAGGGCATCATGGAACCCAGGAACCGCTCTTGACAGTGTGGAAACTCCTGGAACCAGGAGCTGTTGTGACACTGCAGCACCAACACAGCTGCTGCACCTTGTCCCTGCCCTGCACAGCTCCTTGGGAGGAATAGCAGAAACAGAACCCTGGGAGCCTCGGGGATGCCCCTCTGGGATCCATGGCACACGCTCCCAGGGGCTGGAATTCCAGTTCCCAGCCAGGAAAAGATGTTCCTGCCCTTGAAGGCAAAGCTCTTATGGAAGAACCAAAAGCCAAGTGCAACAAGATCCTACAGGGACATTTCACTGCCAGCATTCATAACTTCCCCCATGGTTGTTGTAGCTCATGGATTGGGAATGAAATCAGGGCAGGGTCTTTGGTGGGAGCTGCCCTGGGTCAAGGGAGACACTGAGAGAGAAACAGAGCAGGCAAAGGAGGCAGGAGAGAAAGGAGGTGTTTTGGTTTGGAAACACAGGTGTCTTCTAAAGAAAGCAGGAGCCTCCCCTGAAATGAAGAAATGTAGACTCTTTCTTTCTGAATTGCTATAAATTGGAAATTAAGGGGGGCTGTTGGGTAAAAATATGGGAGCAGGAATAACAGCTTTTTATTAGGGAAGAAAATTAAAATATGATCAATGCAGTGAACCAAAACAACACTGAGAGAGCCAGAATACAACCTGACACCCTGTTGGACAGGGTGTTGGCCACAATCCAATTGGAATTGTGGCTGCAGTCCTCCTGCAGTGTCAGGTGTGGTTCTGTTGGAGCAGTGATCCTATAGGAAAGGGTGTCTTCCTCTGAAGAGGAAGAGGCAGCTGTTCCTCTGAGAAATCCAGCCCAGAAAAAGCTGTGTTGGTGGGCCAGAATCTCCAGACTAGATGCAGGTAGGAATGCTTGTCTCCTCCCTCTGGGTGGAGCATCTCACAATGGGATGTTACAGTTCTTATCAGTCATGCAGTGACATTCAATGGTTCATTATCAGCAGATATCTCCCCCGAGGGAGGATTGATTGTGGAAGAGATAAGGAAAAACTGCCCACTTAACACAGGACAACTGCCATACAATTGGAAATAGAACACATCTTACTTTTCAGTCTGGGACAGGACGTCACAAATAAATTCAGCTGAGAAGGTGGCACTCTGAAAATCAAATCAGAACTGACAGAAAATGAATGGGACAGAAATCAATAATTCTGATAGTTTTACTTATTATCAAAATAAATCACACCCACCCAGCCTCACACAATCCTGATCCCACAACCTCAAATTTGGATCTCACTTCTCCCGATCACCTTCCAACCCCATCTCATCCTGGAGGCTGAGGAATTGAGCAATTTTGGCATGGGACTGAGGTGGGAACCAGCCATTTTGAGGTGGGATTGAGTCACTTTGAGGTGACAGACCAATCCACCTTTGCTTTTGGAGTGCAAAGATATGGAGAATACTACCAGATATCCCCCAAGAACCCACAAATCCTCCAGAATATATTCCCATACTGTAAATTCCACCTCAAATACCTCTTAAATGGTGGGACTTCTGACATCTCTGGTCAATACTCTTTTTAGTCATTTTTCAGGTGTTTTTAAGAGATAAAGACAAATCAGAAGTAAATTAGGGCCAAACGAAAACCAGAGACCCCTTGAGCACCCCCTGGACACTGGACAAAACAAACTCAGCAGAAATCAAATTTAACCCTACATAAAATGCCTTGAGGAAGATTTGCTCTTCCCACAAGTCATTTCTGATGGAAACACAAATGAATCCCAAACATTAATAGACCAACAACAGAAGCAATTCTCTGGCAATTCCAAATTTCATCACTTCCAACACAGCTCCAGCTCAGATGCTGGCAGGTTCCCAAAAAACAAAACAAAACAAAACAAAACAAAAAACATGGAAATTTGGCCCAATACAGATAATTAAAAGGAAGGGAAAGCTCTGTGTAGCTAACACAAAGGTGACAGGGACAAAGAAAATAATTCTTCTCCCCCCAAAGCCCGTGAATTCAGGATTTATTTGGGAATTTAGCTACTTGAGCTGCGCTTCTTGTAGGATTTAAGTAGCCTTGTGTTCTTCACTTTGGGGTGAATGATCCTTGTCAGTCTTGCTGGCATCATTTGGTCCCTTTCCTCCAGTGATTTTAACAGACTTTTCAGAGAAGGAAAACAAAATATTTTCTTTACACTGGCCACCCACAAAAGCCATTTTCCTCATAAGTTCTCCCAAAAGTCACTCAGAGGAAGCTGCATCCATGTTTCCAAGAGTTCCTCCAGAAAGAGTCACATATTCCTCAGAGGAGAGAACCACGCTGTTGTCAAAGGCACTTGGGGTCAGACAACAGAGCCCTGAAATCACTGTGCAAAAATAATGTTGCAATCTGGATAATAAAATTGTTAGAGAGATGCCTCTGCCCCCAATAAAGGTGTTAACAAGACCAAATCCAAAGTGGATTTTATTGATCAGGAAATGTGAGGTAGAGAGAGACATGGAAAGAAAGAGAAAAGGGGGGAGAGCAAGGGAGTGACAGGGACAGAGATCTTTCCTGAAGCGGAGCAAGTGTGTCATTGTCCCCTGTGTGCGTGGCCTTCCCAGGGTGGGGGTTTTACACCAGAGCCAGTTTGGGTTAGGGGTGTGGTGTTCACCCCCCACCCCGAGCAGGGATTGCCTCACTGTTTCAGGTTACAGTGTCAGATGTAACCAAAAGTGTTTTCAGTCCCCATCTCCATAAACTGTTATCAACAGGTGGGGCAGTGTTCTTTATCTCTTCCATGGCTCAGCCCTGATAACGCCCTCCAGGGTCCATCTTCTGTTAATGGGCCATTGAGTGTCACTGCAGCACTGATAAAATTACATCATCCCATTGTGGGATGCTCCGCCCAGGGGGAGGAACCAAGCATTCCTGCCTGGATATAATCTCACCATTTGCAACACCACAACCACCTTGCCTACTGGATTCCCAGAGGACAAGAGCTCCATAACCACCACTGGACCTTCAGAGGAAGACCAGACCCTTCTACAGGATCACTGCTTTGACAGAATCACGTTCATCACTCGAGCTGGACTGCAGCCACCATTTCATCAGACTGCTACCACCACCCTGAGCAACGGGGTGTCAGGTTATATCCCGATTCTGTGAGTTTAAACCAGTGTTTCTGTATCATTGCTTTGATCTTAATTATCTTATTCAATTGTCATTCTGGCTTAGACTCTCCCTGTTTTGCCTTCAAACCAGTACAAAACTCACTGTGCTCATCCCTTGTTTTCCTCCCAAAACAGGACTTCCCATACCCAAATGTTTGCCAGATGGAGAAGGCTATGAGGAAGAGGAAGATGCCCTGGGACACCAAGGCAGGTGAGGAGGAAGTCAGTGCCCCTTTCCCCCCTCTCTCCTGCTCCATCTCCCAGCCCAGCCTGGCCCCCGGCTGCAGGACAGCCCCGCTGCCGGTGCCCTCCTGCCGGGGACACACTGGGGGGATCTCCTTGTCCTTCTCTGTGGCACGGAGGCAAATCCTATCCTCTCCTTGTCCTTCCTCCCCCAGAGCAGGAGCTGAGGATGGAGAGCTGGGAGGACAAATCCCCACGGCAAAACCTTGTGGAAGAGGCCATTTTGAGTGACTCCACAGAACAGGAATCCAACAGGGAGGAAAATCTCCAGAGATCCCAGAAGAGGAAGGTCTGCAAACCCAGCCCGGGGTGCTCTGAGAAGGAAAGACCCAGCCTGTGCCGGGAAGGTGGACAGAGCTTCAGTCAGAGCTTGGAGATGGTGGTGCCTGAGAAGCTTCATGATGGGGAGAAGCCCTACAAGTGCTCGGAGTGTGGTAAGAGCTTCAGGCAGAGCAAAACCCTGATCCGCCACCAGATGATCCACACTGGGGAATGGCCCTACAAGTGTGGGGAGTGTGGGAAGGGCTTCGGTTGGAGCTCAGAACTCATCAGGCACCTACGCATCCACACTGGGGAGAGGCCCTATGAGTGTCCCGAGTGTCAGAAGAGGTTTCACACCAGCTCTGATCTTTTCAAACACCAGCGCATTCACATGGATGAGAGGCCCTTCCGCTGCCCTGAATGCGGGAAGGGCTTCAAGCGTAACTCCACCCTGGTCACCCACCGGCGCATCCACACTGGGGAGAGGCCCTACGAGTGTCCCCAGTGTGGGAAGAGCTTCACCCGGAGCTTTCACTTGACCCGACATCAACAGAGGCACCAGTAAGGGAAGCCCTGAGAGTGTCCCACCTGCAGGATGAGCCTCGTGAGCTGCTCCAGCTCCATCTCCCACTGCAGGACCCACATTGGGCACAGGTCTGGTGACCCACATTCCCTGTGATCCATGTTGGGAACAGACCTGGCTGCTTCTCCTTTTGGTTTGGCCCTAATTTTCCTCTGATTCATCTTTATTCTTTAAACACAGCAAAAACAGGGTTAAATTAAAGAAATTGGTCAAAAATATCTGAAGTCCCACGATTTCACAGGAGTTTGAGGGGGAATTTAGGATTTGGGGACACATTCTGTGTGAAGTGCTCCTGTTGCTAAGAGGCAGGAATTTGATCTCACCCTTCTTGTGTTGCTAACAACTCCTTCCTAGACCCAAACCCAAACTCCACCCCTGGGATACCCTATACAAACCCCACGGCCCTGCCTTTGCCCTGTCTTTCGGGGGTAAGAAATGGATTCTGGAACAAAGACCTGTCTCATTTGATCCTGCCACCAGCAGCTGCACCCTCCCTGAACAGTCTGAACTCAACTTCTGGAGGATTTGTGGGTTCTGGGGTGATTTTGGGCAGTGTTCTCCATCTCTTTACATTTCAAAAGCCAAGAGAGATGGATCTGTCACCACAAAACCACTCAATCCCACTGAAAACAACTGAATTTTAAACTTTAAAGGCACAATCCCACCTCAAATTGCATGTTCTGACCTCAAAAAACCACAATCATATACAAAGCTCACTTGATTCCACAGCTGCCAGGGTGAGATGGAGTTGGGAGGAGATTGGGAGAAGTGGGATCTCAGTTTGGAGCGGTGTGATGGGGATTGTGTGGGGCTGGGTGGCTGGAATGTATTTGATAGCAAATAAAACTTTCAGAGTTACTGATTTCTATCCTGTTCATTTTCAGTCAATAGTGTTTGCAGAGTGGCTCCTTCTCAGCTGATTAAATTCCTATAAAAATCCCTTTTTAAAAATCATCTAAGCCAAACAATCTAAAAACTAATATCCAAATAAAACCACCCATCTGCAGCCTCTCCCCTGCCCGGCCAGTGGCTGGGTGGGGAGGGGCAGCCCCACGGCCTGACTGAGGTTGACCCAAGGGTGGAGGGGACTGAACCGGGCTGGCTCCCTGCAGATGGAAGGGTGGAGAAATCTGGGATGTCTCCATTCCCCCTCCAGAGTCTCTGTGGAGAGGGAGAGAAAGAGACAGCAAGAGCAGGGAGGGGAGCGGGAGGTGCCCAGCGTGGGAGCTGGAGGTCTGGGCAGAGAGCCCGGCCAGCTGGCCGGGGAATTTGGACTTTTAACCCCCTCTTGGATGATGAAAGCTTTGTGAAATATTATACCTCCTTGATTTGAAAGAGAAGATAAGAGACAGTCTGGGGCCTGAGATGTAAGAAGGAGAAATTCTAGGGGAGAGGAGATGATGGAGTGGTTTTTGGCTAGACTTTCTCTTGTTAGCCATAGACTGAAACAATTTTCTCCTCCAGGAGAGAGACTGTATTTTAGGAGGATGCATGGTGAGGCAAGAGACATGCTTCAGCAGCTGAGAAAAAACAGGAGTGGAGTGAATAGAGAAGAGCTGAGGAGAGCTGTGGTGATGCCCCCTGTCTTCAGAGAAAAGAAGAGAAGATCTCTGTTCTTGGACCTTCAGCCCCAGGGGGAAATGGGGTGGGACTGCGGTCCCAAAAATGAAAAACAGAACTGTTTTTTTTTTTTTCTCTCTTGGCAAAGCATCCTTGAAAAGAAAAATCCTAAGAGCAGTCTGTCCATGGAGCAGTCTGTCCATGCATGGTGGTGAGAGCACTGTGACATGGAGAGTGTCACACTGGCAGATTCTCTCCGGGTGGTGCCATGTGTGACATGAAAACACAAGAGGTGGCAGCTGTGTTTCTTGGGGGGTCTGTGGCACAGGAGAGACTCTGTTCCCTCGATGGACTGAGTATTGAGCCTCTGAAGGGTGGGAACCTGACTGGGGGTCCAAGTTGTGTTTCACTGTGGTTTGTTGGAACTGGGGGGAGCAAGAAGGAGTGTTTTGGAAGGTTTTAATTTTGGATTTTTTTTTTCTTGCTTTTTTCATTTTATAGTAGTAGTAGTTTAATAAAGTTTCTCCTTTGTTATTGGGCCTACTCTGCTCTGTTCCTGATTGCATTTCACAGAAATCATTTGTGGGGTTGCATTTTCATGGGGACGCTGGCATTGTGCCAGTGTCAAACCATGACACAGGGGCCACCTGACAGGTCCGGCTGATCTTGGAACATTGAGGGCTGCCTCTCATCAGCCCCTGGAGAACTGGGGCTCTGTGCTTTCCTTCCTATGGAATGAACCATCCATCTTTCCAGGTGTCCACAGCCAAAATTTATACTCCTCCTGAAAAATTCCCTATATGCAAGGGTTCTCTCAGACAAAAGGTGCCAGGATAGACAGCTCTGGCTGGCGTTGGCATCTGGTGGTCACCTCTTATCTAAAGAAAGCCTTTGAAAGCCTTTGAAAGCATTTGAGCAGGTTTGGCTGCTGGAACACCAATGAGTCTCTCATTCTCTGAAAAATTCAGATGCTCTTCTGATCCTATGTGTATTTTTTTCTCATTGTGCATTATGTGTGAAATATAATTTTCAGCTAAAAAATCTTATTCTTATCACTCTCACAGTGTTATCTGACACAAAACACCTCATCTACATATGGATCCAGATAACCTGTATAAGCAAACCCAAGGAAGAGTCCACCAGGAATTATATGTCTCTGCTCCCATCTGTCACATCTCCTCTGGAGCTGGACATGCAGCCCCAGCACTTGGGAGGGCTCAGGGGGTCACAAGCTCAGCTCCCACACAGAGAACTTGTGGACCTTGGATGATCTTCCTGCCCCTGCCCGCTCAGCCAGGCTGAGATGGACACTGATGGTTTCTGTGCCAGGCTCTCCCAGCCCAGCCCAGCTCCCTGCCAGCTCTGCCAGCTGCCCTGAGCTCTGGGCAGCACCAAGGGCCTCTCCCCAGCACAGCCCAGCCGGCTCTGGCCCCACAGCTCTGCTCAGCCCAGGCTGCTCTGGGCACTGCCCCACGGCCTCAGCCCCTGCCAAGGGCACAGCAGCAGCTGCAGCTCAGCCAGGACTCAGCCCCACCATGGGGGAAGGGGCTTGGCCAAGGCCAAAGGAGCCCTGGCTGCCCTGCTCCCCTCTGCCTGAGGTGCTGAGAGCTCTGCAGCCCCTCCTGCCATCCCATCTGCCCAGGCCAGCACAAGAGCCCCGGCCCTGGGGCCCTCCAGAGCTGCTCCTGCTCCAGGCCCAGGGCCCATCCCAGAGCTGGGGCAGCCACAAAGCTGTGCCCATTTCTGCTCATTGCTGCTCTGATGGGGATGCATCGTCAGCCCCTTGGAGGCTGCTGATGAATTTTACTATGCCAGAGGTCTCTTCCTTCTTGAGCTCTTCAATTCAAGGAGAAAAGCTCATAAAAATTTGTTCAAAACATACAAACACTAAAAGCCCCTGAGAATAATTTAAGCTTTCAATTCTTCTTTGGCTAGTTAAACCGATTTCAGAAATGTATTCAAATGAATATAGTATATTAAAAAAAAAGCACAGAGAATTGTTCTTTTCCTGTTTATGGATTGACATCAGCAATGTCCAATTGATATTGATGCCCAGCACCTCGTAATACAGTCTGAACAGACAAGAAAATCAACACCCTTCATGGCTGACAAGCAATCAGATTTTGTCCCCACTCCCTCCCCACCATTTCCCTCATCCAACCCCTGGCACTCAGAGCAACTGAGGAATGCAGTCACATCCAGGGGTGTCCCCAGGGCTCAGGACTGGGGCCAGGTCAGTGAAATCTCTTTATTGCTGATCTGGACGAGGCCATCGAGGGCTCCCTCAGGCAGTTCCATGTGAGCCCAGGCTGGGTGGGAGTGTGGCTGTGCTGGAGGGCAGGAAGCTCTGCAGAGGGATCTGGACAGGCTGGAGCCATGGGCCCAGGACAATGGGATGAGGTTCAACAAGGCCAAGGGCCAGGTCCTGCCCTGGGCTCACAACCACCCCAAATCCCTGGCCGTGTCTTGCCCCTGATCCCCACAGCCTGTCCTGCTTCCTTCATCCCTGAATTGCCAGGGACTTTCTGGGACAAGGGAGCTCTGCTCTGGGGATGGAGGGAGGGCCCAGTGCCACCACTGGAGTGGGAACCACAACTCATCAGGTTTGTGTCCTTTGGGGGTCAGGAACTGGTGAGACTCAGAGGCACAGAAAGTTTCTCTTCATGGCCAACAGACCATGGTTGAACTATGTGCAGCATCCCAGCAGTGTCTGATGAGTGAACCATCCACAAGTGATTTCCATGCTAGAATGAATTTCTGACAAACGTGGTTCTGTGATAGATATAAACACAGTTAGGTTCTTGTATCAGGATGCTCATCCTGAAGCGGGGTCAAAACAGCTCAAACAATTCCTTATTTGCAAAGCTGTCAGTGGTGGATGGAGAAGGGAGGTCAGGCTGCTTTTGGTGCTGAGGAAATGCTGAAATCAGCCTGACTCATTTCATCTCCTCCTGGCCTGGCTGATCTCCCCTCTTTGCCCTTCCACCCATTGGCTTCTGTCTCCCACCAGGCCACCGGTGAAGAGCCTGGCTCTGTGTTCTCCATCCCCTCCTCACTGGCACTGCCAGGCTGGGATGAGGAGCCCCTCAGCCTTCCCTGCTCTGGGCTGGACAAGCCCAGCTCCCTCAGCCTCTGCTCACAGCCCAAGTGCTCCAGCCCCACCTTGGAGGCCCTTCCCTCACCCTGCTCCAGCTGCCAGACATCTTTCCTGCCCTGGGGAACTCAACCCAGGCCACAGGGACCTGGGTAATCCACGTCCTTGATGTCCTGGTCACACAGCCCTGGCCCCTTGTCCTCATGTCAGGCTCTGGGGTGGATCCTGTGGAACATCCTTGGGTGGAGGCTGTGGCTCCAGGGGGACCGGGGGGATACTGGGGGACAGGGACCCCGCTGGGCATGAACAGCATTGGACTTGTTGGGAGAAACTGTGAGGGGGAGCTGGGGCAGAGTGACCAACCCAGTGACCTCACAGAGCCCTCCTGGGATGTCACACAGCCCCTCTGGGATGTCACACAGCCTCTCTGAGATGTCACAGACCATTCTGTAATGTCACGCAGCCAGTCTCTGATGTCACAGACATTTCTGTGATGTCACAGTCTGCTCTGCAATTTCAAAGCTCTGTCCTGTGATCTCTAAGCCTGCTCTGGGATGTCACAGAGCTGGCCTATGATGTCATAACTTCTTGATGACATCACATTAACCACTCTGTGATGTCATGGACAATTCTGTCATAGATCACTCATGTGATGTCATAGCCCACTCTTTGACCTCATGTTACCAGATGATAAATTATCTCCACTAGGTGAGCTGAAACCTGGAGCTTGTTCTCCAAAACCCCAGGCCTATGGAAACCACACAATGCCCATTGTGGGACAAGGGGAACTGGAAGTTCACCAGCCTCAGTGTCCTGCCAACTCAGCCAGGCCCACGGGAACATTGGGGTCCACGACCACCAGGGACCACCAGAGAGACCCCCAGGACAGAAGAACACATGGGTAAAGGGGAGGGGAAATATGTTAATGATTCTGGGGAAATGATTATCAGATGTGTGTTTAGTCCAGCACAATCAATGGATATGTGTGCAAAATACAGAATATGAACAGAAACTTTCCTGTACTCAGCATGCTCGGCTTTGGGAGGAGCTATCCCCCGTGCATCCCCCTGAATAAAGAATGATGATTCTTAATGCTGCACTGGTGATAAGGAGTTTTCTGTTTTACTGAATTTTCGGTAACACTGCGCTCACAAAGAAAGCTCTGTCTCCTGCTGTTCACAAAGAGAGAAGGGCTAGTGGCAGATCTGGGGGTCGGAGGCTGCATGGGGCACAGGGACCATTAAATAATCAAGTTTTCAATGATCTGTGACAGAAGGAGGGGCAGCAACAAAACTTCCACACTGGAAAGAGGAAGGGCAGACTTTGGCCTATTTAGGATGCAGGTTTGGGGAGTAAAAAATCAGGTACTGATTTTTTTTAAGGGAAAGAGCCATTAAAAACAAAGGGGTTCAGGAAAGATGGACACATTTTGAGAAAGCAATCTTAAGGAGGACGGAGCAGCCTGTCCCAGTGTGGCAAAAGATGAACTGGTGAGGAAAATCACTGTCCTGACTGCCCATGGAGCTTTTGTGGGAACACAGCGGAAAGCAAAGAGAGCATTAACTTTGGACAGAAGGGCAGGCAATTTAGCAAGTGTTTAAGGATGTTGTTACATCATGCAGAAAGAGAAAAGGAAAGAGGTGAAATTTCAATTAAAGATTAACCTGGCCAATTCTGCGAAAAATAATAACAAACGTGTCTATGATTAATAGCAAAACATGGTATAAGGAGAACCTCTACTCTTTATTGGATGCAGTGGAAAATAGAGTAACTAAAGATAAGGGAAAGGCTGAGGTACTTAACACCTTGTTTGATTCAATTTTCAATATATGGAGAGATTGTCCTCAGGACAAGAGTTCTCCTGAGCTGGTAGATGGGCACAGGGAGCAGAACAGGCCCCTTGAATCCAGGAGAAAGCAGCTGCTGACCTGCTGAGCCACTCAGATGCTCACAGATGTATGGAATCAGATGGGATCCATCCTAGGGGGATGAGGGAGCTGGTGGATGAGCTCCCCAAGCAGCTCCCCATCATTTACCATCAGTCCTGACTCACCAGGAAGGTCCCAGAGCACTGGAGGAGCCAGTGTGAGCCCATCCCAAGGAAGGGCTGGAAGGAGGATCTGGGGAGCTCCAGGCCTGTCAGCCTGACCTCGGTGCCCGGCAAGGTTATGGAACAGATCACCCTGAGAGCCACCACAGGGCAGCCACAGGATGGCCGAGGGCTCAGAGCCAGCCTGCGTGGATTTAAGAGGGGCAGGTCCTGCCTGAGCAACCTGATCTCCTTTTATAACCAGGTGACCCACCTGTGGGTGTGGGAAAGGCTGTGGATGTGTCCATCTGGACTTCAGCAGAGCTTTGGACACTGTCTCTGACAGCATTCCCTGGAAAAGCTGCAGCCCCAGCTTGGGCAGGTTCCCTCCTGGCTGGGAGATGGAAGAGCTGGCTGGAGCTGGGCCCAGAGAGGGGTGGGGATGGTGCTGCACCCAGCTGGTGTCCAGTCCCTGGTGCTGTCCCCAGGGATCTGTGTTGGGCCCAGTCCTGTTTAACATCTTCACCGATGATCTGGGTGAGGGGATCGAGCCCACCATCCCCAAATTTGCAGGTGACACCAAGCTGGGTGTGAGTGTGGATCTGCTGGAGGGCAGGACAAGAAGACACAGCCTTCAGCTGCAGCAGGGGAGGTTTAGGCTGGACAAGAGGAAGAAGTTCTTCACAGAAAGGGTGAGTGGGCATTGGAATGGGCAGGCCAGGGGGGAGGTAGCAGAGTCACTGTCCCTCTCCAGTGGCACTCAGTGGCATGGTCTGGGTGACAAGGCGGTATTAGGGCATTGGTTGGATTTGATGATCCCAAAGGTCTTTTCCAGCCTATTTGATTCTGTCATTCTGTGATGATTGGGACACTCTGGGGCCATTGTGACCCTGCAGGGCCTTGTGGAACTAAGAGGACCATGGTGACACTGTGCAGCCCCATAGAACAAGGGCTCCATTGTCGTGCTCTGGGGCCCAATGGAACCAGGGAGTCCCCGTGACACTGTGTCCTGGTGGAACCACAGAGGCCATGGTGACACTGCGGGGCCTCGTGTGACTGAGGGGTTTCACTGCTGTGACACTGCCAAACCAAGGAGAGCATTGGGAGAGTCCAGGGCCCAGTGGAACCAAGGGGCCCTTCTGACACTGCGGGGCCTCATGGAACCAAGGGGACACTGTGACACTGCAGGACCTTGTGTAACCAAGGGGCCACTGTGACACTCCGGGGCCTCAGGGAATCTGGAAGGCCGTTGTGACACTGTGTGGCCTCGTGGAAACAAGGAGTCCATTGTCACATTTTGGGGCCCCATGGAACCAAGGAGACCAGTGTGACAGTGCAGGACCTGGTGTATCCAAAGGGACATTGTGACACTGAGGGGCCCCTTGGAACCAAGGACATCTTTGCAAATGACACCAAGCTGGATGTGCATGTTCATCTGCTGGAGGGTAGGAGGGCTCTGCACAGGGCCCTGCACAGGCTGGATCCAGGGCCCAAATCCAACAAGGTGATGTTTAACAAGTCCAAGTGCCAGGTCCTGCACTTTGGCCACAACAACCCCTGCAGTGCTACAGGCTGGGGACAGAATGGCTGGATAACAGCCAGGCAGAAAGGGACCTGCAGTGACTGATGGACAGCAGGCTGGACATGATCCAGCAGTGTGCCCAGGTGGCCAAGAAGGCCAATGGCTCCTGGCCTGGATCAGGAATGATGTGGCCAGCAGGAGCAGGGCTGCTGTGCCAGCCCTGATCTGCCCCAGCTCTGCACACAGACATTGCTGCTGCAGCTCCAGAGAATGCAACAAAAGGGCATCTCTGCAGAAAATTCTGCTGGGAGATCCTTTAGTTCCTTTAAAGCCACTGAGGGTGCAGCCCCTCATTGACACAGTCTGGCACAGGGAAGGTGGAGAAAAGGAAAATGAGAAATGGCTCAAAAAATTACATTAATTGTGGAAAATATGAAAAAAGAAAACCAAAGGAAAAAAATCCCCACAACTAAACCAACAAGAAGTACCAAAGATGACTTTTATTACAAGTGATTTGCATAAATTGACCAGCAGTTTAATGTCCCTGAAAGCACCCAGTCATCAGTGTCCACACTGCAGCCTTGAGCTCCTGGTTCCTCAGGCTGTAGATGAGGGGGTTCAGGGCTGGAGGCACCACCGAGTACAGAACTGACAGGGCCAGATCCACGGATGAGGAGGACACGTAGGGAGGCTTGAGATAGTAAAATATACCAGTAGTGAAGAACAGAGAGACCACAGCCAGGTGAGGGAGGCAGGTGGAAAAGGCTTTGTGCTGTCCTTGCTCAGAGGGGATCCTCAGCACAGCCCTGAAGATCTGCACATAGGAGAAAACAATGAACACAAAAAAACCAAGTCCTAAACAGGCAATAACAGCAATGAGCCCAAGTTCCCTGATGTGAGATTTGGAGCAGGAGAGCTTGAGGATCTGTGGGATTTCACAGAAAAACTGGCCCAGGACATTACCATGGCACAGGGGCAGAGAAAATGTATTGGCTGTGTGCAGCAGAGCATTGAGAAAGGCACTGGCCCAGGCAGCTGCTGCCATGTGGGCACAAGCTCTGCTGCCCAGGAGGGTCCCGTAGTGCAGGGGTTTGCAGATGGACACGTAGCGGTCGTAGCACACGATGGTCAGGAGGAAATACTCTGCTGAGATGAAGAAGAGAAAGAAAAAGCGCTGAGCAGCACATCCAGTGTAGGAGATGTTTCTGGTGTCCCAGATGGAATTGTGCATGGCTTTGGGGACAGTGGTGCAGATGGAGCCCAGGTCGCTGAGGGCCAGATTGAGCAGGAAGAAGAACATGGGCGTGTGCAGGTGGTGGCCGCAGGCTACAGCGCTGATGATGAGGCCGTTGCCCAGGAGGGCAGCCAGGGAGATGCCCAGGAAGAGGCAGAAGTGCAGGAGCTGCAGCTGCCGCGTGTCTGCCAGTGCCAGCAGGAGGAAGTGGCTGATGGAGCTGCTGTTGGACATTTGCTGTGGCTGCACATGGGCACCTGTTCATGGAGAAAGGACAGGGACAAGTCAGGAGAGGCTGCTTGGAGCCAAACCTGGGCCATTCCCTGCAGCCTGTCCTGCTGGGACTCACCCACCCTTGTTCCTGCTCTGGGAAAACCTTCACCCAGGTCCCTGCCTGAGCTCCAGTTTTGCTGGCTGAGTGTGCCAGGAGCAGACAGGCCTGGGCGTGGGGGCTCTTGAGGAGCCATCCCTGCCCTGCTGCCCTGGGTTTGTGGCCATGTGGCAGAGGGACAAGGCTGGATATTCAGGATTTGTTAGGGGAATCATTCCTACTGCAGAAAACTTTGGTATCATCTGCACTCCCAGGTCTACGGAATGGCAGGAGTTGGTTTAAGGAAATGTTTTCCTACCCACACACCATTTATGGCTCTCTGAGGTCAGAAATCCCCAGCATTCCTACTGCACTCAGAGTTTGCCACTGAGAGATGTGAGAGGCAAAGGATTCCCTGTGGCTGAGGGAAGCTGAGGGGCTGGATGGGTTTGTTCCCCCAGCACTGCTCTGTTCAGCCCCCTCTGCTTCCCTGAGCATCTCCCTGGGCCTGGACATCCCCTCCTGAGAGGTGCCTTGTCCCTGCCAGTGCTCACTGAGCCCATCCCACCCTGTGTGCCCTCGGCCCGGCCCTACAGAAACCTGCCTGTGTGCAGGGCCCTGGCTGGGGCAGGCTCTGTGTGCAGCTGGGCAAGGGCAGCTCAGGAGAGCCCTGCTGGGCCCTGCAGAGGTGATGCTGCTGCTGCCCAGGGCTGAGGAGTGGCTGAAGGCCCTTTGGGAGGCTCCCAGCAGAGACACTGACCACCCAAAGTCACAGTTCTGGAGTCTCTGTAAATGTTCAAACATTCCTTTGATGATCCTGTCTGTCCCTTTCAACTCGCAATGTTCTGTGATTCTGGGATTACAATTCCTGTTCTGCTTCTCTCATTCCCCTTTTGTCTATAATCAAAAGAGAAAAAAAAAGAACCCTTGCAACAGTGTTAGAACAGAAAAGGAAAAAACACACCTTTATTGGAATCTCCCAGGTGTCCCAGGTGGCTTGAGGGACACCCAGCCCCTGATTTCAACAGTTCATTAAGGTTGATTAATTAGGATATTTAACAGGAACATCCAGTAGGAGATTCAGTTGCCCCAATTACACAACCCTGGCTCAACCTATTGGAGGAGGTCCACAGACTTCTTTGCCCAGGTTTTGTTATCACTGTTCACATTCAAAAACCAAAATGTTCTTCTTGTAGGTCCTCTTCCTGATAATAAGACTATATAGTATTAAAGGGATATATTTAGACAGTCATCTTATTGTTCTAAAATATAGGGGAAAGGTAAGGAAACATATTAGAGTTAATTAATGATAATAACTATATTAACAATTGCCGCGCTCCCGCCCCGGTTCCCTTTGTCTCAGCCCCGGCTAGCTCTCATCCTGGGGCGAGGGCGGGCGATGGAGGCACCCTCCGCCGCTCCCAGCTGGGGTTTGGAGAGTGCCTTTGTGGGTCCCGAGCAGCGCTAGCAAGCCTCGCGGTGGTAAATGAAGAGCGGATCCTGCTGGGGGCTAAGTCCGAGTTTATTGTAGCCCAACGGGGCCAAATGTCCTAGAACGATGCCAGCCAACAGGAACAAGCACAAGGTGCTTGCACTGGCTTATAAACTGTAAGGGAGGGGTATCCAACGACCAATGGGGATAGGGATAGGGGGTGGCTCCGGGATGGGGGGATATGGTGGGGTCCAATGGGGGAAGGATATGGGGGGAGCCCCAGGTCCTCGCCCAATCACCCGGTGCCCTGAGTAGAAGCTTCTGGATGGATGGGAAGGGGCACCGAGTGATAGACAAGGCACCCGGGGGGGGTAAAATGCCTCTTTCAGGGTGATGGATAGATACTGGGAAGGCGGGAAGGGCGGACAAGGCGGGAAAACTGGGGATAAACCAAGTTGCACACGGGGGTACAAAGGAATAAACCAATACATAATACAGGGATAATAAAACATATACATAACGCAACTCCACAAACAATATAATAGTAGTTTAAAATATTTAAGTGTTTAATAGAGTTAGGTAAGGATTATAATTTTATAACTATATCATAGTAATTTACAGAACTGCGAATATATGACAAATATTTGAAAAGCAAAAACCTTTTTGTCATCACCCCAAACTTCCCACCCTGCTCCAAGCAAGAAGTTGAAAACACTCTCAGGAAAGCTCCTGACCTTTATAGCAATCCCAGACTTACCTTCTTTGGGAAGTGCCCTCTGGAGCTGTGCCCAGGCTGGTCTGGAGCTGGGAGCAGCCCTGCCCCAGCCAGCCCCTCTCAGCAGCAGCACCTGCCCTGCTCAGGGTGGCTCCTTCCCCACACAGCTCCTGGCCAGCGCTGGGAGCAGCTCCAGGGCCGGCTGAGAGCTGTCCCTGGCAGGCAGCAGAGTCCCTGGCCCAGCACAGCGCCCTGGGCTGCAGGACCCTGCTCTCCAGGACAGCCCTGGGCACCCCTGGCTGCTCTGCACAGGAGATGAGCAGAGAATGCACTCACAGGGTCTGTGGGCATTGGCACGTTCCAGCTTTAGGAGATCTCTCCAGGAGCTGCAGCTGCATTGTCCTGCAGCCAGAGGTTCCTGTGCCAAGGGCTGGCAGTGATTCTGCCCCAGGCACTTCTCAGCCCCTTCCCAGCCCTGACTGATTGAAGCTCTCTGTGCCTCTGTGCTGTGCCCGGGCTGGCTGCAGGCAGTGCCCTAGCCCTGCTGGGCTGGGAGAAGAGCTGCTCAGCAAGAGAAATGTGCTTTTGAAGCTCTGCTTGGTTACCAGCATCACCCTCTGTGCCAGGAGCCCGGCCCAGCTCAGCAGCACAGACACAGCACAAGGACTTTAATGACCCTCTGGGGCTTTGTGCTCAGGCCCTGAACATCAGGCCCTGAGAGGGAGCTGCAGAAACCTCTCCAGAGCTCCAAGTCAGAATCCAACTCCAAAGTTTCTTGGACTTTTAATGGGTCCCACTGAGGGACACAACTGAGAAAGTGTCCCCAGGCCCCAGGCAGAGCAGAGAACTGGAGGCACTGATGCCAGGTGGGGACAAAGAGAAGCCAAGTCTTGGTGCCCTGGGGCACATCAGGGTCTGTGCCACCAAGGGCTGTGAGGAGACACCTTGTCCTGAGGCCCTGGGGCCTCCTGGCACAGCCCCAGACAGGCTGGGCACTGTCAGCCCCTGGTCCTGCCCTCAGCATCCCCCCCATGCCCACATCCCAGTGGCCTCAAGGATCTGCTGGAAGGATTCCCTGGGGAGCCTTGGTCAGGAATGGCCCTGGGGGCTCCTTCATGCTTACAGGGACTGCAGGTTTTTCAAAGGACTTTGGCTTTTGCTTTTGCCTTGGAGTCTCTGAGAGCTTTGTGCAATCATGGCCTCCAATTATCTGCTGTAATTAGTCCTTGGAGAGGCTTTGTCAGGAACAATGCTCATTAATGCTTCAAGGTACTTCAGTTCTTTTAAGGTACTTGGTGTTTCCCTTTTCATACAGACTCTGTGGGAGGTTTGTGCAATCCTGGCCCCAATTATCTGCTTTAAGGAGTCCCTTGAGAGCTTGGCACTGACACTCATAGGAGCTCTTTAATGCTTTGAGATACTTAACTTTTGTAAGCTACTTTGGAATTTTTATTTCCAGACTGAGAAGTTTTTGTGCCATCCTGGCCTCCAGTTCTCTCCTCCAAGGAGTCCATGAGGAGCCTGTGTTGGGGATGGACCTAAGTAAGTCCCATTAGTACCTCGTGACACTTTGGGTTTTTCCTCTTGATTTTAACTTCTGGAAGGTTTTTTGCAATCTCCTCTCAGGCCCTGAGGTTCCAAGGCTCAGCTCCAAGTACACCACGGGGCTCATTATTATCAAGCAAGTCCTGACAAACCATGCTTCTGCCTTGATTTGCCACTGTTGTAATGCAGTTCATCATGAACATTCCTTTACTAGTTTTGCTTCACCAAGTTGAGATTTCTTGGCTAATGCATCGACTAGTGTAGTGGGTTCAGTGTTGGCTAATTATCAGTGCACACACTAGAATATACTTCCTCAATTCCTGCTGTGAGGTAGGATTAGGAGAAAGGCAAAGGTCAAACTTTTAGAGTAAAAAGAAAAGTTTACTAACAGTAAATAAAAGAAGGAGCATTAAGGACCAGAACAAAACTTTCAGAACACTTCCTCTCTCCTGACAACCTGAAAATGTAAAGAGAAAAAACCAAATATTTTCAGTCAGTTTACCATCTCTAGAATTGTCTTTCTTCTGTTCACTTAGGGAGAGAAGTTCCTCTTGTTTATGTTACGGAGGCATCTCCACAAGAAAACAGTTATCGCATGGCTTTTAGCTTCCACAAATAGCAGCTGCTCAGAAAAATCTGCAATTGTGAAGTCCCTCCAATTTTCTCACAGGCTTTCTCACAGCTGTGTTTATGGGCCATGTCAGTTTATGGGGTATTAGTTTAAAGAAGAGCTGTTAAAAGCAAAACTTCTCTCCTTCTATTTCTAAAATCATCTTCATCTCTGGGAACAGAGGTCTTCCTCTCTCCCTGAGGGCACAGTGTCTCATCACTGTGCTCTCTTTCTTGGTTCAAACTTCTCATGGGATCACAGCTACTGCAACATTTGCTCACTTTAGCATGGAGGCCTTTGCTGAAACAAGTCATCTCCCCATACTTTTCAATGCCTTATAGCCAAAAAGAGAGTCTGATGTATCAATGACATCCTTCTCCACAGCTTTAGCAGAGGATTTCAACCCCAGGATCAAGGCATCTCCTCATCCCTCCCACCTGGGACTCAACTTCCTCTTCCCTGCCCTCGGTGTGTCCATGTTGCTCCTCTGTGTGCCTGCCCTGTGTCCTTTTCTCTCACTGGAGGGAGGATGGCAGCACTGGCAGAGTCAATATCTCCCGGGGCTGCAGATGGTTCCGTGAGCCCGGCTGAGCTTGGTGGCTAAGTCTTGTTTTGGCCATGGTCCCTGGACATGAAGACCAGTTCTTTTCCACATGAATGAAGAAACAGAGTGCCACTGTTTTAGGGGTGGATGAGAGTTGACCACCAGAGGCAAAGGCCATCCAGAGCTGCCTGATTGTGTTCTAAGAGATACCCTTACAAATAGGAAATTTTTTAGAGAGGGTACCAATTTTGGCAATGGACATCTGAAATAGCAGACAGTTATTTCCATACAGAGAAGAGCACTGAGCCCCAGTGCTCCAGGAGCTGATGAGGGGCAGGCCTTGACATTCCAAGATCAGCTAGACCGGTCAGGTGGCCCCTGGGAGGCCAAGCCAGCCAGACCTGGTCCATGTTCTCCTATCCCATGGGGCCCCACAGTGTCCCAATGGTCCCTTGCTTCCAGGAGGCCCTGAGGTGTCACAATGCCCCCTTGGTGACACCAGGCCCTGAAGGGTCGGAAAGGTCCCCATGGTTCCACCAGGCCCCACAGAGTCATAATGGTCTCTGGGTCCATGAAGCCCCGCGGTGTCACCATGGCCCCTTGGTTCCATGGGCTCCAGTGGTGCCACAATGATCCCCTTGGTTCCATGAGGTGCCCACAGTGTCACAGTGATCTCCATGGGAAGGAAAGGACGGAGCCCCAGTGTGGCAGGGGCAGCCACCAGAGGCCAAGGCCAGCCAGACTTGATGGTACTGGCAGATTTTGTCTGGGAGCAACCCTTGAATATAGGGATATTTAGAGGTGGCATCCTAGTTTCAGACATGGACACCCGGAGGAGAAGGTCTGTTCTTTGCATGGTAAGAAAAGCACAGAACACCGGTGTTTGTGGGGCAGATGAAAGGTGGCCACTAGAGGCCTAAGGCAGCCAGACCTCTCTGTCCTGGTAGCTTTTTTCTGAAAGCAACTCTTGGATAGAGGGAATTTTGGAGGTTGAATTCCGTTTTTGGTCATTTCTTCATACATAAGGACAGTTAATTTCCATAGGAAGGAAAGCAGCAAGCCCCAGTGTTTCGAGGCAGGTGAGAGGCAGCCCCCAAGGGTCCAAGGGCAGCCAGACTTGTCTTTCCTGGCATTTCACTTGGGAGAAATCCTTGGCGGTATGTAGTTTTGGAGGTAGAATCCCAGTTTTGGCCATGGGTGCCTGGTCAAGATCGATGGGTTTTTTCCTATGGGTAAGAGAAGCGTGAACTCCAAGTGTTCTGGAAGAAGACGAGAGATTGCCTTAGGCCAAGCCAGCCAGATCTGGCTCTCCTGGCCCCTTTTGTTTAGGGGCTATCCTTGGACATATGGCATTTTGGAGGTGGAATCTCAATTTTGGCCATTTTATTAGGAAGGAAAGCACAGAGCCCCCATGTTTCTGAAGCAAATAGGTGCCAGCCCTCAGGAAGACAAGGCCAGCCAAACTTGTCAGTCCTGGCACCTTTTTTCTGGGAGCTATCCTTAGATATAGGGAATTCTGGTGTCAAATACCCAATTTTGGCCATGTGCACCTAGTTGAGGTGAATGCTTTTTTCCCATAAGAAAGAAAACTACATGGTCCCAGTGTTTCATAGGCAGATGAGAATTGGCCCCTGGGTGGTCCAGGCAGCCAGACCTGTTCTATGTTCCATTGGTTCTGTGGGACCCCACAGTGTCACAATGGTCTCCTTGGTTCCATGACGACCTGGAGTGTCACAATGTTCCCCTTGCTTCTGCAGTGTCACAATGGCCCCATAATTCCATGAGCCCTTGCAATATCACAATGGCTTCATGGTTCCACAAAGCCGTGATGTGTCACAATGGCCCCTCAGCTCCGTGTACCCTCACTGTGACACTGCGACTGCACAAGGTCACCATGGACCCTTGGTACCTTGGGGTCTCTGAGTTCCACAATGGTCTCCTTGATTCCATGATGGAGCATGGTGTCACCATGGCTCCTTGGTTCCATGAATTTCTGCAGTGTCACCGTGGTGTCCTTGGACCTGGACTGTCACAACTGACCCTTAGTTCCATGAGGTTCTGCAGTGCCACCGTGGTCGCTGTCAGAGGCTGGATGAGATCCATGTCCCGAGACACCTTGGGATGCTCGGAATGCCCGTGTGGGGCCGGGGGCGGGTCAGGCCTTGGTTTGTGGTGGGACAGAGCCCCGCCCCCAGCCTGGCTTGGTAGAGCTGTCAATCACACAGCAGGGGCGGTGCTGATTGGCTGAGCTGTCAATCAATCACACACCAGCAGCTGGTGCCTCCCCTGACTCTGATTGGTCAATCAGCTGGCAGTCCCACCCCAGGGGCAGGCCCATGGAGGCCCAGGGGGTTAAAAGCCGGAGCACGAGGCCAGCCCATGGTCTGGATCCTGCCTTCTCCTGGGGTTCCTCTGTTAGCAACACTGGAACCCGAGCAGTTGGTGCCTGTGTGCGTGTCTTTCTATAGATCTGCTGCCTTTCTCTTGTGCTTCTGTGGAAGCTCATGGAGCGAGGTGGCCATTGTGACACTGAAGAACTTCATTGTGAGAACCCCGGGTTTAGTTTGGGGTCTCATGTGGTAGTAAAGTCTCTCCTCCAACCCGTGCGTCCAAAGAAGAACTCCGCAGCCTCTTCTTGTTCGGTCTCAAAACGATTTATTGCTAGTTATCTAACAGATTAGGTTCTCTGTTTGCAGCCCTTTGGTCAGCGGCCCAGGCAGAGAAGCACACACTCCTGACACCCTGACTGTCTGGTGTCTTCTTCTTCTCCCTCCCCGCCCAGGGCTGCTGCTATCTTTTATAAGATATATTATGTATAACATGTTTACAGTTATTCCCCAATACCTACTACCTATATTACCAAGTGCTTTTCTAATCTAATCCAATCTGTGAGTGCCAACATCACCAAGAACATGGAGGCAAGGATGAAGAAGGAGGAAGAACAGGATCATCCCACTTTCCTCCATCTTAGAACTTCTGACCCCCATGTACAAAATAACAACCCCCCTGTACATGTGCAAAAAACCCCCTGTACAATACTAAAAAAAAATTCCCCTCTGCTTTGTAGCTACTTTTACTATACTATCTAACCCTTTGTGACTGCTTGTTCCACCTTCAAAGTTGGTAATTCATTCCATGGCTCAAACTCAAAATCACAGCTGTTTCCAGCTGCCTGCTGTGATCTAAAATGCTTCTGACCAAGGCCTGGAACCTCTAAAAATGTCTGAGAGACATTTTGAGTTCCCACATCTCCCCTCCCTGTTTGAACCAAAAACACCTGCTTTGCCACTTTGTTCAAGGCCCTTCGAATGCACATGAAAATGCATGGCATAACAAGCAGAAGAACTACAAGCCCTATAAGAATGTAAAATATTATTTTTAAAATTTCTTTCCACACTGGTGAGAGATCAGAAAGGTTAAAGAAATCATCCCACCAGGATCCTGTAACCTTTTTCAACTTGGTGATACTAGTTTCTATCTGTTTTATATTTTCATGAATAGATTTTGAATGATCTGACAAGTTCATGCAGCACATCCCCTTAAATTCTTCACATCCGTGCTCATGTGACAGCAGCAAATAATCAATTGCCACAGGGTTTTGAAGCACTGCTTGTCTTGCACTGCTGATGTCTGTTAACATGTCACTCAATGCAGACGAAATGGCTCGAGTGTGTTTGCTCAATCCAGCATGCTACGTGGTCCAATTGTGTCAAGGCCACCCCTGATGCTGTTTGGGGTGAGAAAATTGCTACTGCAATTCTCCGAGCCTTGTTCCAGGTATAAACATCATCATCACAATTCGGACTATATTGTTTGAGGGAAAAAAGATCCCTACCAAACATGTTGAAAATGGTTTCCCCGGTTTTAAATGAGTCAGACAAATACTGTCCAGATCCTCTGCCTTTGCCAGAGTTTCCCACACATTTTCCCTTTGTTGTTTCATGGGAAAGTCTGTCTCATTGCCCAAGGCAACAGGTGAGAGAATGAAGCACATGAACACTGCCTGTCTGAACCCCATGTCCATGTCCCCAACCTCTTGCGAGAAACCCTGCAATACAGCAACACTCAAAAAACACTTAATTTCCCCCCAAAAAACCCAAGTCTTTGGGTAATCAATCATTGTCTGATGAGACGTCTGCAGCGTCCTTGTCTGCCTCCGTCTGCGTGCTCTCTTCTTTGCTCCTCGGGTCCGTGTCCACCTGCGTCTGCACCCGAAAAGGTTTCACGTACCTCGCCGACACCCACTTCGGTCCTCGCTCTGTGGAAACACAAGCGAAACCCTTGCCCCAAGTTATTAATGTAAATGGACCTTCAATTTGTCCTGATTCCGGATTTCTGATCAAAACCAAAGGATTTTCCCTTAACTTTGCTTGTGTACTGTTTGTAAAATGCCTGACAATTGGTGGTGTGGGCTCTGAAAATGAATCATTTAGAAAATTCAATACATACAGAGCTTTGTTCAGCCGCATATACGGTGTTGAGCCTCCCTTTTCTGTTTATCCAAAAGGGATTTCAGGGTGTGATGTGTTCTTTCAATGATTGCTTGACCTGAGGGAGAATAAGGAATACCAAAAATGTGCTTCACTCCCCATTTTTTCAGAAATTTGTCAAGCACCTTGCCTGTATAAGTTGGACCATTATCTGTTTTTATTTCTTGTGGCACCCCGAGTGATGCAAATGCTTGCAAAAAGTGTCTGCAGGCATGTTCTGCAGTTTCCCCTGTATGTAATGATGCAAAAATCGCCCCTGAAAATGTGTCAGCTGAGACATGGATATTTTTGAGCCTCCCAAAAGATGGGTATTTTGTGACATCAGCTTGCCAGAGCTGAAGACTCTGCAATCCCCTTGAATTGACAGCTCCTGTAGACTCAGGAGGCTGCACAAGCTGACAGTCTGGACAAGCATTGATGATCTCCCTCGCCTGACTTTTGGAGACGCAAAAGGATTCCATCAATGCCTGTGCATTCTGATGGAAAAATGCATGGCTCAATTTTGCCTGCTCAAAAATATGCGGCAATGTCTGAGATATGGTCATTGTGAGTCTGTCTGCGTGAGCATTTCCCTCTGCTAAGAACCCTGGGAGTGATGAGTGATATGTGTAACAAAATGTTCATGTTCTCTACTTTCTAGAATTGTCCTCATGCATGACAAATATGAATATAAAATTTCATTGTCAGTGTGTTTCAAAAGTGATCCCTCTAACCGTTTGACCACATTTGCAACATATGCTGAATCTGTGACCAGATTGAGAGGTTCCTGAAACAATTGAAAAACCCTGACAACTGCTGCCAATTCCACAATTTGTGGTGAACCCTGTACCATTTTTATGTCTGATTTCCACTCCCCTGTTTTTGAATTTTGCCATGTGACCACTGATTTGTGAGTTTTTCCCGAACCATCAGTGAACACTGTCACCCCTTCCACCAGTTCCTGGCTTATTTTTGGCTTTTCCCTGAAACTTACTTTCGCATTCAGCATCCTGTGAGCTGGAAAATGAACTGTACAAATTCCCAGATAACCTAACAAAGCAATTGTAAAATCCTGTGATTTCTGCATCGCCCATTCAAAATACACTTTTTTCAAAGGAACATGAATAACTGAGAAATCTCTGCCTGACATTGTCAGCAACCTGGTTCTCGCCTTAATAATAATCTGTGCTACCATTTCTAGATCTGTGAGAATTGTTTTTGAGGGCCTGTAAGCTAAGAAAACCCATTCTATCAACAAAAGAGGGTCCATTTGAGACAAATCCCATTGAAAAATCAACCCATATAACTGTGCTGTTTCCCCCAACACTGCTAAATGAAAAGGCAATGATTCTACAAAGTGATGTGCTTGTCTCTGCTGAATCATGTCTGTGATCTTTTCAAGGTCTCTTTTTGCTTCAGGCGTCAGAGTTCTGGGAGATTTGATGTTATTGTCCCCTCTCAAAAGGTCGAGCAACGACGAGATGTCATCATTGGTGATTCCCAGGATCGGTCTCATCCAGTTGATCTCCCCCAAAAGCTGTTGCAAGTCCTGGAGATTGGTGACCTTTGTGTTGACTTTCAGTTTCTGTGGCCTTATTGTTTGTTTTTTGATCTTCCATCCCAGGTATTTCCAAGGTGCAATTTCCTGTATTTTTGGTGTACTAATTTCCAGTCCTGATTTTTGCACCTGCACAATCACAGTCATGAACCTCTTGCTCCTCCTGTTTTGTTGGTGCTGCAATGAGAAAATCATCCATATAATGGATAATTTTTGGTTTTGGATGTTTTTCTCATGCTGGATGCAAAGCTTGGGCCACGTACCATTGGCAAATGCTTGGAGAGTTTTTGAGTCCCTGAGGAAGAACCGTCCAGTGGTATCTCTGCAAAGGTTCCTCTCTGTTGATGCTTGGGACAGAAAATGCAAAGCGTGAAGCATCATCTGGATGAAGTGGAATGCTGAAAAAACAGTCCTTGAGATCAATGATCACAAGCGACCAGTCCCTCTGGATCATCGAGAGAGATGGAAGCCCAAGCTACAGTGGCCCCATGTCCTGATGACCTCGTTGATTTTCCTGAGATCATGAAGCAGTCTCCAAGACCCTGAAGTTTTCTTGTGAATGACAAACACTGGGGAATTCCATGGGCTGTCTGTTGGTTTGATGTGTCCCTTCTGCAGCTGTTCCTGGACCAACTTTTTCAATGCACTCAATTTTTTCCACTCCAGGCGCCACTGATCCACCCAAACAGGATCATTTGTTTTCCAGGTCAGTTTCAAAGTGCCACAGTGACCCCTGTTAAAAATCCAATTCTAATTTCAGTCCCCATTGTGCCAAAAGGTCCCTTCCCCATACTGTGATGGGCTTTTGCACGATGAAAGGACGGATAACTGCTGTCTTTTTTCCTGGGCCTGTGACAACAATTGCGTTCTCACTCTGCATGCACAGGGAACTCCCCCCTATGCCTGTGAGAGAACCCAAAGGTGCAACCAAGTCCCATTCCCAAGGCCAAAAAAGGTATGAAATAACTGTAACATCCGCTCCTGTGTCAAGCATCCCTATAATAGCAATTGTCTTCTCGTTACAAGTCAACTGACAAGTAACAATGGGCCGATCCCGGCTCAAATGTTTCACCCAAGATGCATGCACCTCTGCTTGATCACCAGGAAAAGAGTCCCGTTTGTTGAACACCGGCATGGCTTGCCTTTCTGGATGAGATGGCAAAGCCATGGCTCGAGCAATCGGTGTGTTTTGTGGAATTGTCAGAGGTGGTCGCAAGGCTTTTGCCGTGACCATCAACTCCTCATTACGGTTTGCTGAAATCAAAGATGGATAAACAACAAGTCCAAGGATACTGCTCCTGTCCCTGGCCATTATTAAAAAGTCCTGCCTTTTCCAAGAAGTCCCTGTGACACCTGTAGGTATCACTGCATGGCTATTGTCCAAAAGACACGTCAATTTGGAGGTTGCCAAGATGCATTGGAATCTGGGTTGTACCAAGTCTGGGTCGCTGGGGATTTTGGAGATTGCTCTGCTGAGGGGTTCTGTTTGTTGCTCCCCGAGGATTGTTCCTGCTGGTTCTGTGTCACTGCCAGGATTTGTGTCTGAGAGCGCTAGCGTTGATTCGCGCTTTTTCCCGTTTCCCGGAATAGGAAGAAGTTTCCCATCCATATCTGTCTGTGAGTGACACTCACTTGTGAGATGTTTCCCTCTCCTGCATCGAGGGCAAAGGTCTGGTGGTTTGTTGGGCTTTGCAAGTTGTGGGCAGTTCCTTTTAATATGTCCTTGTGCCCCACACCCAAAGCACTGTCTCTCTGCACTGGAGTTGCCCTTTGTATAATTTGCAAGAGCTTCCCTAACACGTTTTTCAATTTGATCCCCCAAGTGTTCCTCCATGATGGAAGCAACATGTTGTGGTGTCCCCACCTTGCTGCAAGCCTTGATCATGTCTGCCAAGGTGGCCTGGTGCGCATCATTCTGATGATCCATCTGCACTCTGGATTGGCATTGGAGAACACGAGGCTTTTGACCAGGTGTGGTTTTGCTCCCTCCTCGGTCACCTGCCGCTCCACCGCCTGAGAAAGACGATCCACAAATGAAGAAAACAGCTCCGAAGAACCCTCTTTGGTCTCGGTGTAGATGGTGTCCTGGACCCCCGCTGGAGCAATCTGAAGAATTGCCCTCCGTGCTGCCTCTTTGATGTCGCTGAGCACGTGACACAGGAGCCTCACCGCCTGTTGAGTTGGATCGTCCTCAGGAGGATCACCAGCAAGCTGCACCATGGTGAGGTTCGCATTCGGCCCGCCCTGGTATCTGGCTCTCAGCTCCTCCAGGGATCTCCTCCACACCTTCTGCCACACAAGAGCTTGGGTGTCTGTAAGAACTGATGTTGCAAGATATTTAGGATCGTATGGTGTTAAATCATACATGCCAAAAATGCTTTTTAACATCTGCTTGAAATATGGTGATGACAACCCATTGTCCCTAATGGCCTTAGCTAAATCTTTGATTGCTCCACGGTCCAGGCGTTCCCATCTCGGGTTTTGGCCCTGAGCGTCATAGCTCACCGGTATTATTATGTTTCCCGAGCCCTGCAATAAACCTTTCTCTTTCTCCAACTCTGCTCGAATGTCCTGCCAGTCCACTTTTGCGCTCTGCAAAGCTGTAAATTCAGTGGGTACTTGCCTGTAGAGTGGAGTCATCTGTTGTGGCTGCAGTTCTGGTGCAGCAGCACTCACCGATACCAACGGTGTCTGCAGCATCTGCGAAGATGAAGGCTGGAAGTCTCTGGAGAAAAGTGAAGCATCTGCTGTGGAGGAGAACACACGACTGCCTTGCGTTATTTGGAAAATTTTTGGAAGATGAACCAACAGTTCTGGCTGTGACTCCAAGGCTGTGCTTAAATATCGTAAAAGAAATTCAACAACCACCTTTGATATTAAAATTGACTCTCCCTGCCCCGAAAGTTTGGCAGACCTTGATTTTGGAATTGTCCAAGCTGGGACACCTTTCAAAGCGGTGATGCGTATCGTTTCCTCCCGTTGCTGCGCCTCAGCAGAAGTGTCCTGAGTCCCGCACTGTTCCGGTGTCAGTGGAGGTTCCTGCTGCCGTGCAGATGTGACCTTTTTCACCCTGGAGTTTTTCTTATAAGAAACTGGAAAAAAGTCCTGCAATGTCACAGTCCCACCACTGGGTGGCGCAGTGCCTCGACAAGTTCTGTGCCGCCTGTTGCAATGTTGTGGTTCCGCCGCTAGATGGCGCTGCCGCCTGACCAGCTGAGGTCAGAACCGCACTCTGCTCTTCAATCTGCACTTCGATAAACATTTTAGCATCTCTTCTGTCAACTGATTTACATTTGCAAATCCCGCACTAATTCCTGATAAACCTTTGAGCATTTCTCCTAATAACTGATTCACGTTTGCAACCCCTGCAGTTGGTGAAACTGACTCTTGTTGTAACAACTGTTCTAATTTGGTCATGTCAGAAGCAGACAGGGTTTGACTGTGGGCTTGGGCTGTCTGTTGCCATGGGAACTGTGATGGAGCGGTGCCCTGAGGAATGTTTACCTCCTGGCCACGCCCCATCCCTGCCTGCGTCATCTCAGGGGAGTGATCGCTCCTGCTCCGATCCCGGCTATGCTTTGGCCTCGCTCCGCCCCGCACCGCCTCCGAATCAGAGCCACTGCCGTCCCCCACAAGGCTGACGCAACCACCCTCTTGTTTCCATTCCAGCCCTGATGTCTCTGTCTCACTTTGCCCGTCTCCTGGCTCCATGCCAGCACCCACAGCCCGCGTGCGCCAGCTCCGCCCCTGTGTGCCCGTCCCGCGCATTCGAAATGTGAGAAATCCCCTCCACCCGTGGCTGTCGGGTTTTGCTCGACCTTCACACACGTGCCCGCCGCCTGAGCTGCAGTGAGGAACGCCTCCTGCTGTCCCTCTGCTGCTTTCTCAACAGCCCGGGCTGCCGCGGTCAGGAAGCCAAGTTCCCGCACCCTTTGGGCGGCCACTTCTGTGGCCTCACGGATTCTCGACACCGAACACATCCCCGGGCGCTCCGAGCATACCACCGCCACACTCGCACCCCTCGCTTTCGCCCCGATCCGTCCCGCCCCTCCGCTCTCCCCGGCCTCGCTTTCTGCGCGGGCTGTTTTGAACTCCCAGCCTGCGCAGATGTGGAGGCGCTTTCCTCTCCCTCCTCCCCCTGCTCTGCACTCACGTTCGCACCTTCCCCCACCGGAGCCGCCACCGCTGCCATCCCTGCCATGAGTTTGGACTTGGGCAATGTCTTCCTCCCACCGAGGGTCGCGGCTGTGCCTGGCTTGCCTGCCTCTGTCTGGGGAATTTCTGCATCGGAGGAGCTTAGGGACTCTTGGGAAACTGAGGAACAGTGAGAGCCCGGGGACACGGGACGCGATGGGGTATCATCTCCCTGATGTTCCACAGGAAGCAATCCTGCCTGTCCTGTGTCTGTGGTGAGAGGGGCTGTCCCAAGCTGCTGGCTGGACTGTCCCCCGCTCTGTTTGTCACCAGGAGCCGTAGCTGCCTGGCTTGAGCTGCCGCGTTGTGAGAGTGACTCTAAAACTGTTCTTGCTGAAGATAAAAGTTTTGCGGCAAGCTTATTATTTCTTATAGCCTGATAATATAATTGCTTATTAATTTCCTGCCAAAAATTTGGCTCAAATGATAAATCTGGATCTGAGTGTGGGAAGTTACACCTCACCCACAATAATAAATCTTTCATCTCCTTTTGAGCAATCTCCACCGGATGGGCAGAGATGATGCCCTGGAAGGCAGATACTATTTCTTTTTCCTCTTGGGAGAATTCCCCCCCCATGTTCTTAATTTTGACCGTTCTCACCAAAAGCTGTGTCGGCTCGAGGTCAGTCCGGAGATGGCACTGATCACCGTCCAGCAGGTCACAGGTGAGAGATCCCAGGTGCGCTTCTGGGTCATCTCCTCCCTGGAAAGTCCCCGAGACGAGTTGTTTCAGTGAAGGTCAGGTTCTTATCTCGAGCTGTCTGCTCCCTCTCTTCTTGGAATTTGCTGCGAGTGTGTGTGCTCTGCTCTTCTCTTTTTTTTCTTCTCCGCTAATGCAGGTTGGAGGTTGTTTGATGTTTCTTTTCGGTCTTCTTGCTGATGCCCGCAAAGGGACGCCAGATGTGAGAACCCCAGGTTTGGTTTGGGGTCTCGTGTGGTGGTAAAGCTTCTCCTCCAACCCGTGCATCCAAAGAAATACTCTGCAGCCTCTTGTTGTTTGGTCTCAAGAGGATTTATTGCTAGTTATCTAACAGATTATGTTCTTGGGCTGCGGCCCTTTGATCAGCGGCCTGGGTAGAGACGCACACACTCCTGACACCCTGACTGTCCAGTGTCTTCTTCTCTCTACCAGCCCAGGGCTGCTGCTATCTTTTATGAGATATATTATGTATTACATGTTTACAGTTATTCCCCGATACCTACTACATATATTACCAAGTGCTTTTCTACTCTAAACCAACCTGTGAGTGCCAACATCACCAAGAACATGGAGGCAAGGAAGAAGAAGGAGGAAGAATGGGATCAGCCCACTTTCGTCCATCTTAGAACTTCTGACCCCCATGTACAATAGAAAACCCCGCCCCTGTACATGTGCTAAAACCCCTCTGTACAATACTAACAAAAATTTCCCCTCTACTTTGTAACTACTTTTACTATTCTATCTAACCTTTTGTGACTGCTTGTTCCACCTTCAAATTTGGTAATTCATTCCATGGTTCAAACACAAAATCACAGCTGTTTCCAGCTGTCTGCCAGGGTCAAAAATGCTTCTGACCAAGGCCTGGAACCTCTAAAAATATCTGAGGGACATTTTGAGTTCCCACAACCTGGGAGCCTTTGGCAGTCCCTGCCCTCAGTGGGGCCGTGTGATGCTCCAGGTCACTTTGAGTTTTGATCCTGACTCCTTGAGCAGCTTCTTCAGCCTTCTCTCAGTGCCTGAGGGTCCTGGACTCTGTCCCAAAACCACAGTGGGGATCATCAAAATACAGAAAGCCCTCACGGGTGCTTTGTCTTTATTCAATTGTCTGCAAGCCTCCAGGGCTTGTGCAGCTGACTGGAGTCAGTCTGGAGTTCTGTTAAGGAGGAAGATTTCCACGTGCACCTCATGACCTTTTATTCTTCAATCAAATGAGTGGGGTTTTTTATTTCCCAGTTTGGAGAAGAGCGGATAGAAGCATTCCCCAGGTGATCCTGACACTGAACTTCTCCAGAGGAGGTCTGGGCATGTAGAAGAATGAGCCCCCTGAGGGCTGACCCTGTTTGGACAAGCTGCTCCTCACCCCCAGCCTCACCATGTCTGACATCGCCCACCTGGCACTGACATCCCTGTGCCCTGCAGCAGAACCTTGTCCCTGAGCTCTGCAGCTCCATGTCCCAGCCCATTGCACCGTGTCCCACCTACTCTCCTCAGGGCTCTGCCTGCACACAGGCCCAGGAGAAGTTTTCCTGTTGGGAAAGAAAGAATGCAAAAGCCTGAGCAGGTTTCCTGAACAACAAACCCCACTCAGGAGCCACCTGCTCAGTACAGGCTGCCTGGAGTGGTGTCACCTTTCTACAAGGGACAGTGTGACCAGAAATGATCTCTGAAAGCAAAATTCTCTAAGTCTCCCAGCTGAATTCTCTGTCCTGGCCCATTCCCTAGATCCATGTTGCAGATGGAAGCTGCTGGTGCCATCCTCACCTTTTACCTCTCTTTGGAACGCAAACAGATGTTCCCAGGTGCGTTAAACAGGATTTGCTCAATGTTTCTATAAATCTTTTGTGTTCCTCATGGAACAAAGGGGCCATTTTGGCACTGAGTGGGTGACGTGGAAGCAAGGAGTCAATTGTGACCCTGGGGTCCCATGGAACCAAAGGGCCATGGTGACACAGCATGGCCACGTGGATCCAGTGGTCCATTGTGACACTGTGGATCCAAGGAGACCATGGAGACACCCCCAGAACCTCATGGAACCAAGGAGTCCATAGTGGCCCAGCAGGGCTGCATGGAGCCAATGGTCCATGGTGACACTGCCCATCCAAGGAGGCCGTTTGGACACTGCGGAAGCTCATGGAGCGAGGTGGTCATTGTGACACTGAAGAACTTCATGACACCAAATATCCATGGGGACACAGCAGGGCATCATGGAACCCAGGAACTACTGTTGGCAGTGTGGAAACTCCTGGAACCAGGGGCTGTTGCGGCACTGCAGAACCAACACAGCTGCTGCACCTTGTCCCCTGCCCTGCACAGCTCCTTGGGAGGCACGGCAGGAGCAGCACCCTGAGAACCTTGGGAATGCCCCTCTGGGATCCATGGCACACACTCCTTGGGCATGGAATTACAGTTCCCAGCCAGGAAAAGATGTTCCTGCTCTTGAAGGCAAAGCTCTTGTGAAAGAGTCAAAAGCCAAGTGGAGCAAGATCCTACAGTGACATTCACTGCCAGCCTTCCTAACTTCACCCATGGTGGTTGGAGTTCATGGATTGGGAATGAAATCAGGGCAGGGTCTTTGGTGGGAGCTGTCCTGGGTCAAAGGGGACACTGAGAGAGAAACAGAGCAGGCAAAGGAAGGCAGGAGAGAAAGGAGGACACAAATACAATCAACTGAGAAGGTGTCATTCTGAAAAGCAAAACAGAACTGACTGAAAATTAATGGGACAGGAAGCAATAATTTTGAATGTTTTATTTACTTTCAAAATATATCCCATACACCCAGCTGCACACAATCATAATCCTACGCCCTTTACATTTGGATCCCACTTCTTCCAATTTCCCTCCTACCCCATCTCACCCTGGAGGTTGTGGAATTGGGTATTTTGTCATGGGTTATAGTTTTTTGAGGCGGAAACAAGCCATTTTGATGTGGTATTGAGCTCTTTTGGGGTAAGATTGAGGTGTTTTCAGTGAGGCTGAGTCATTTTGAGGTGACAGATCAATCCATCTTGTCTTCAGGAGTGCAAAGCTGTGGAGAACACAGCCTGAAATCCCCCAAGAACCCACAAATCCTTCAGAATATGTCCCCAGACTATAAATTTAATCTCAAATACCTGTTAAAGGGTTGGACTTTGGGAATATCTGAATAATTACTTTATTTTCAGTCCTATTTCAGGTGTTTTAATTGATAAAGACATATCTGAAGAACGTTAAGGCCAAACCAAAAAGATGACCAGTCAGGTGTCTTCCCAACATGGATCACAGCGAATGTGGGTCACCAGGCCTGTGCACAGCATGGGTCTTCCCATGGGGGATAAGGCTGGAGCAGTGTACAAAGCTCTTCATGCAGTTGGGGGACTCACCGGGCTTCCCTTACTAGTGCCTCCGTTGGTGTTTGGTCAAGTGAGAGCTCTGGGTGAAGCTCTTCCCACACCGGGGACACTCGTAGGGCCTCTCCCCAGTGTGGATGCGCCGGTGCTTGACAAGGGAGGAGTTGTACTTTAAGCCCTTCCCGCACTCGGGGCAGCGGAAGGGCCTCTCATCCATGTGAATCCGCTGATGGCAGAGGAGATTAGAGCTGGTCTTAAACTTTTTCTGACACTCAGGACACTCATAGGGCCTCTCCCCAGTGTGGATCATTTGGTGGATGATGAGGTTGGACCTCTGGCTGAAGCCCTTCCCACATTGCTCACACTTGGTGGTGGATCAGGTTGTTGCTCCTCCTGAAGCTCTTCCCACACTCCAAGCACTTGTAGGGCTTCTCCCCATCATGATGCTGCTCAGGCACCACCAGCTCCGAGCTCTGGCTGAATCTCTGCCCACCTTCCCGGCACAGAGTGGGACTTTCCTCCTCAGAACACCCTGGGCTGGCATTGCAGCCCCTCCTCCTGTGGCATCTCTGGGGCTTTTCCTCACTGTTGTATTACTGCACCATGGAGCTGCTCAAAATGGCCTCTTCCAAGAGGTTCTGCTGCGGAGATTTATCCTCCCTGGTCTTTATCTTCTTCTCTTTGTCTGGGGGAGGAAGGACAAGGAGTAGGTGGGATTTGCCTCCGTGCCAGATGGAATGGCAAGGAGATCTCCCACAGTGCGTCCCCAGCAGGAGGGCAACGGCAGTGGGGCTGTCCTGCAGCTGGGAGCCAGGCTGAGCTGGGAGATGGGGCAGGAGAGAGGGGGAAAGGGGCACTGACTTCCTCCTCACCTGCCTCGGTGTCCCAGGGCATCTTCCTTTTCCTTGCAACCTTCTCCTCCATCTGGTGAATGTTTGGGTATGGGAAATCCTGTTTTGGGAGGTAAACAAGGGATGAGCACAGTGAGTTTGTTACTGGTTGGAAGGCAAACCAGGGGGACAGTCTAAGCCAGAAGGACAATCAAATAAGATAATTAAGATCAAGGCAATGATGCAGAAACACTGGTTTAAACTCACAGAGTCAGGATATAACCTGACACCCCGCTGGTCAGGGTGGTGGTAGCAGTCTGATGAAATGGTGGCTGCAGTCCAGCTGGAGTGATGAACGTGATTCTGTCAAAGTGGCGATCCTGTAGAAGGGTCTGGTCTTCCTCTGAAGATCCAGTGGTGGTTATGGAGCTCTTGTCCTCTGGGAATGCAGTAGGCAAGGTGATCGTGGTGTTGCAAGGGTGAGATTATATCCAGGCAGGAATGCTTGGTTCCTCCCCCTGGGCGGAGCATCCCACAATGGGATGATGTAATTTTATCAGTGCTGCAGTGACACTCAATGGCCCATTAAGAGAAGATGGCCCTGGAGGGCGTTATCAGGGCTGAGCCTTGGAAGAGATAAAGAACACTGCCCCACCTGTTGATAACAGTTTATGGAGATGGGGACTGAAAACACTTTTGGTTACATCTGACACTGTAACCTGAAACAGTGAGGCAATCCCTACTCGGGGTGGGGGGTGAACACCACCCCCCTTACCCAAACTGGCTCAGGTGTAAAACCCCCACCCTGGGAAGGCCACTCACACAGGGGACAATGTCACACTTGCCCTGCACCAGGGGAGATCTCTGTCCCTGTCACTCCCTTGCTTTCTCCCCTTCTCTCTTCCTTTCCATCTCTCTCTACCTCACATTTACTGGTCAGTAAAATTCACTTTGGATTTGGTGTTGTTAGCACCTTATTTGGGGCAGGGGCATCTCTCTAACAATTTTATTAACCAAACTGCATTACTTTGCACAGTGAGTTCAGGGCACTGTTGGCTGACCCCAAGTGTCTTTGACAACAGCCTGGTTCCCTCCTCTGCAGAGGTTCTGCTTCTTTCCGAAGGAACTCTTGGAAACTTCGATGCAGCTTCCTCTGAGCAACTTTTGGGAGAACTTATGAGGAAAGTGGAAGCTGTGGGTGGCCAGGGTAAAGAAAATATTTTGTTTTCCTGCTTTGAAAAGTCTGTTAAAATCACTGGAGGAAAGGGAACAAATGATACCAGCGAGACTGACAAGGATCATTCACCCCAAGGTGAGGAACACAAGGCTACTAAAGTCCTACAAGAAGCCCAGCTCAAGTTATTCCGAAATAACTCCTGAATTCACAAGATTGGGGGGAGAATCATTATTTTCTTCATCCCTGTCACCTTTGTGACAGCCACACAGACTGTTCCCTTCCTTTTAATAATCTGTACTGGGACAAATTTCAATGTTTTGTTTTTTGGAACCTGCCAGCATCTGAGCTGGAGCTGTGCTGGAACTGATGAAATTTGGAATTACCACAGAATTGCTTCTGTTGTTGGTCTATTAATATTTGGGATTTGTTTGTGTTTCCATCAGAAGTGACTTGTGGGAAGAGCAAAACTTCCTCAAGGCATTTTATAGAGGGTTAAATTTGATTTCTGCTGAATTTGTTTTGTCCAGTGCTCAGGGGATGCTCAAGGGGTCTTGGGTTTTGGTTTGGCCCTAATTTTCTTCTGATTTGTCTTTATCACTTAAAAACACCTGAAAAATTACTAAAAAGAGTATTGACCAGAGATGTCAAAAGTCCCACCATTTAAGAGGTATTTGAGGTGGAATTTACAGTTTGGTAACATATTCTGGAGGATTTGTGGGTTCTTGGGGGTTATCTGGGAGTATTCTCCATATTTTTGCGCTCTAAAAGCCAAGGTGGATTTGTCTGTCACCCGAAAATGACTCAATCCCACCTCAAAATGGCTGGTTCCCACCTCACTCCCATGCCAAAATTACTCAATTCCTCAGCCTCCAGGATGAGATGGGGTTGGAAGGTGATTGGGAGAAGTGAGATCCAAATTTGAGGGTGTGGGATCAGGATTGTGTGGGGACGGGTGGGTGTCATTTATTTTGATAATAAATAAAACTTTCAGGATTACTGATTTCTGTCCCATTCATTTTCTGTCAGTTCTGGTTTGCTTTTCAGAGTGCTGCCTTCTCAGCTGATTGTGTTTGTGTCCTCCTGTCCCTGACTGAAAAGCAAGATGTGTTCTATTTCCAATTGTATGGCAGTTGTCCTGTGTTAAGTGGGCAGTTTTTCCTTATCTCTTTCACAATCAATCCTCCCTCAGGGGAGACATCTGCTGATAATGGGCTATTGAATGTCACTGCATGACTGATAAGAACTGTAACATCCCACTGTGAGATGTTCCACCCGGAGGGAGGAGCCAAGCATTCCTACCTGCATCTAGTCTTGAGATTCTGGCCCACCAACACAGCTTTTTCTGGGCTGGATTTCTCAGAGGAACAGCTGCCTCTTCCTCTTCAGAAGAAGACACCCATTCCTACAGGATCACTTCTCCAACAGAACCACACCTAACACTCCTGGAGGACTGCACCCACAGTTCCCATTGGACTCCAGCCAACACCCTGTCCAACAGGGAGTCACATTGTATTCTCACTCTGTCATTGTTGTTTTAGTTTACTGCATTGTTTATTTTATAGTTCTATTTTCTTCCCTAATAAAAAACTGTTATTCCTGCTCCCATATTTTTTTACCTGACAGGCCCCCTTAATTTCAAATTTATAACAATTCTGAAAGATTCTACATTTTTCCATTTCAGGGGAGGCTCCTGCCTTCCTTAGAAGACACCTGTCTTTCCAAACTAAAACACCTCCTTTCTCTCCTGCCTTCCTTTGCCTGCTCTGTTTCTCTCTCAGTGTCTCCTTTGACCCAGGGCAGCTCCCACCAAAGACCCTGTCCTGATTTCATTCCCAATCCATGAGCTACGACAACCATGGGTGAAGTTAGGAAGGCTGGCAGTGAAATGTCACTGTAGGATCCTGCTCTACTTGGCTTTTGGCTCCTTCATAAGAGCTTTTCCTTCAAGGGCAGGAACATCTTTTCCTGGCTGGGAACTGTAATTCCAGCCCCTGGGAGTGTGTGCCATGGATCCCAGAGGGGCATTCCCAAGGTTCCCAGGGTGCTGCTCCTGCTGTGCCTCCCAAGGAGCTGTGCAGGACAGGGGACAAGGTGCAGCAGCTGTGTTGGTGCTGCAGTGCCACAACAGCCCCTGGTTCCAGGAGTTTCCACACTGCCAACAGTAGTTCCTGGGTTCCATGATGCCCTGCTGTGTCCCCATGGATATTTGGTGTCATGAAGTTCTTCAGTATCACAATTACTTACCTCGTCCCATGAGCTTCTGCAGTGTCCAAACGGCCTCCTTGGATGGACAGTGTCACCATGGACCATTGGCTCCATGCAGCCCCACTGGGTCACCTTGGACTCCTTGGTTCCATGAGGTTCTGGGGGTGTCTCCATGGTCTCCTTGGATCCACAGTGTCACAATGGACAACTGAATCCACGTGGCCCTGTTGTGTCACCATGGCCCCTTGGTTCCATGGGACCCCAGGGTCACAATTGACTCCTTGATTCATGTCATGCCCTCAGTGCCAAAATGGCCCCTTCGTTCCATGGGGAACACAAAAGATTTATAGAAACATTGAGCAAATCCTGCTTAACACAGCTGGGAACATCTGTTTGCATTCCAAAGAGAGGTTAAAGGTGAGGCTGGCACCAGCAGCTTCCATCTGCAACAGAGATCCAGGGAAAAGGCTGGGATAGAGAATTCAGCTGGGAGACTCAGAGAATTCTGCTTCCAGAGATCATTTCTGGTCACACTGTCCCTTGTAGAAAGGTGACACCATTCCAGGCAGCCTGTACTGAGCAGGTGGCTCCTGAGTGGGGTTTGTTGTTCAGGAAACCTGCTCAGGCTTTTCCATTCTTTCCTTCCCAACAGGAAAACTTCTCTTGGGTCTGTGTGCAGGCAGAGCCCTGAGGAGAGCAGGTGGGACACGGTGCAGTGGGCTGGGACATGGAGCTGCAGAGCTCAGGGACAAGGTTCTGCTGCAGGGCACAGGGATGTCAGTGCCAGGTGGGCGATGTCAGACATGGTGAGGCTGGGGGTGAGGAGCAGCTTGTCCAAACAGAGTCAGCCCTCAGGGGGCTCATTCTGGTACATGCCCAGACCTCCTCTGGAGAAGTTCAGTGTCAGGATCACCTGGGAAATGCTTCTATCAGCTCTTCTCCAAACTGGGAAATAAAAAAATACTCACTTGATTGAAGAAAAAAAAAATCATGATGTGTACTTTGAAATCTTCCTCCTTAACAGAACTGCAGACTGACTCCAATCAGCTGCACAAGGCCTGGAGCACTGAAGACGATTGAAGGAAGAAAAAGAGCCTCCAAGGGCTTTCTGTATTTTTATGATCCCCACAGTTGATTTGGGCCCCTGTCCAGGATCATGAGGCACTGAGAGAAGGCTGAGGAAGCTGCTCAAGGAGTCAGAAGCAAAACTCCAAGTCCCTTGGAGCATCACTCGGCCCCACTGAGGGCAGGGACTGCCAAAGGCTCCCCAGGGACTGGTGAGAGCAGATCCTTGAGGCCAGGATTGCAGGGATCCAAAGGCTCAGAGCAGGGAACTGCAATGCTGAGCAAGGCCTGGGCTGGCTGGGGGAAGCAGAAAGGCCAAGCCCTGAGCCCAGACAGGCACAGCAGGGCCTGTCCCTCACGGGTGGCTCAGGGCTGTTTGTGGGGCAGGGGGATATGAGGGGCAGCAGGGACAAATGTCACAAACCTGTGTGACCCTGCAGATCCTCATGGAACCAAGGGTCCGATGTGACACTGTGGGAAGTTGTGGAACCAAGGGGATCATTGTGGCAGTGTTGGGGCCCATGGATCAAAGGGGCCATTGTGACATTGTGGGGCCTCATGGACACAAGAGGCCACTGTGAGCCTGCAGGGCTGTAACACCCCAGAACACTGAAATGCTGGGGGTCACCAAAGGTTCTTTTACTTGAGTTTGGTGCACAGGAGAAACACCAACCAGATATTCTCACAATAGCCAGATGCAAAGAATATTCTTGGTAGGAAGGGACCCACGAGGATCATCAAGTCCAGGTCTTAAGCGAATTGCCCACACAGGGATTGAACCCACAGCCCCAGTGATACCAGCACCATGCTCCAACCAACAGAGCTAAGAGGCCAAAATAACACAAATTTTTTCTGGCAAAATATAGACAATCAAGGGACTTCGGCAAAGGGTTTAATACAACATCCACTTCAACATAAAACTCTTATCATAGCATTAACTTCATTAACTTAGTCGATTTAACCTAAAAACCTTTAATCCTTAATACGCTAAATTACCCAAAATAGTTCCAAGTAATTAGGATTAGAAAGAGGAGAAATAGAGAACATCAGAAAGACAGAAGATCTATAGAAAGACGCACAGAGGCACAAACTTCTCAGGTTCCAGTGTTGCCAACAGAGGAACCCCAGGAGAAGGCAGGATCCAGACCATGGGCTGGCCTCGTGCTCCGGCTTTTAACCCCCTGGGCCTCCATGGGCCCGCCCCTGGGTTGGGACTGCCAGGTGATTGACCAATCAGAGTCAGGGTAGGCACCAGCTGCTGGTGTGTGATTGGTTGACAGCTCAGCCAATCAGCACCGTCCCTGCTGTGTGATTGACAGCTCTGCCAGGCCAGGCTGGGGGCGGGGCTCTGTCCCACCACAAACCAAGGCCTGACCCGGCCCCGGCCCCACACGGGCATTCCGAGCATCCCAAGGTGTCTTGGGACATGGATCTCATCCAGCCTCTGACAGCGACCACAGGGACACTGCAGAACCTCATGGAACTAAGGGTCAGTTGTGACAGTCCAGGTCCAAGGACACCACGGTGACACTGCAGAAATTCATGGAACCAAGGAGCCATGGTGACACCATGCTCCATCATGGAATCAAGAAGACCATTGTGGAACTCAGAGAGCCCAAGGTACCAAGGGTCCATGGTAAACTTGTGCAGCCCACAGTGTCACAGCGAGGGCACACGGAGCCGAGGGGCCATTGTGACACATCAGGGCTCTGTGGAACCACAAAGCCATTGTGATATTGCAAGGGCTCATGGAAGCATGGGGCCATTGTGACACTGCAGAAGCAAGGGGAACATTGTGACACTCCAGGTCGTCATGGAACCAAGGAGACCATTGTGACACTGTGGGGTCCCACAGAACCAATGGAACATGGAACAGGTCTGGCTGCCTGGACCACCCAGGGGCCAATTCTCATCTGCCTATGAAACACTGGGACCATGTAGTTTTCTTTCTTATGGGAAAAAACATTCACCTCAACTAGGCGCACATGGCCAAAATTGGGTATTTGACACCAGAATTCCCTATATCTAAGGATAGCTCCCAGAAAAAAGGTGCCAGGACTGACAAGTCTGGCTGGCCTTGTCTTCCTGAGAGTTGGCACTTATTTGCTTCAGAAACACGGGGGCTCTGTGCTTTCCTTCCTAATAAAATGGCCAAAATTGAGATTCCACCTCCAAAATGCCATATGTCCAAGGATAGCCCCTAAACAAAAGGGGCCAGGAGAGCCAGATCTGGCTGGCTTGGCCTAAGGCAACCTCTCGTCTTCTTCCAGAACACTTGGAGTTCACGCTTCTCTTACCCATAGGAAAAAACCCATCCATCTTGACCAGGCGCCCATGGCCAAAACTGGGATTCCACCTCCAAAACTACATACCGCCAAGGATTTCTCCCAAGTGAAATGCCAGGAAAGACAAGTCTGGCTGCCCTTGGACCCTTGGGGGCTGCCTCTCACCTGCCTCGAAACACTGGGGCTTGCTGCTTTCCTTCCTATGGAAATTAACTGTCCTTATGTATGAAGAAATTACCAAAAATGGAATTCAACCTCCAAAATTCCCTCTATCCAAGGGTTGCTTTCAGAAAAAAGCTACCAGGACAGAGAGGTCTGGCTGCCTTAGGCCTCTAGTGGCCACCTTTCATCTGCCCCTCAAACACCGGTGTTCTGTGCTTTTCTTACCATGCAAAGAACAGACCTTCTCCTCCGGGTGTCCATGTCTGAAACTAGGATGCCACCTCTAAATATCCCTATATTCAAGGGTTGCTCCCAGACAAAATCTGCCAGTACCATCAAGTCTGGCTGGCCTTGGCCTCTGGTGGCTGCCCCTGCCACACTGGGGCTCGGTTCTTTCCTTCCCATGGAGATAACTGTGACACTGTGGGCACCTCATGGAACCAAGGGGATCCTTGTGGCACCACTGGAGCCCATGGAACCAAGGGGCCATGGTGACACCGCGGGGCTTCATGGACCCAGAGACCATTATGACTCTGTGGGGCCTGATGGGACCATGGAGACCATTCCGACCCTTCAGGGCCTGGTGTCACCAAGGGGGCATTGTGACACCTCAGGGCCTCCTGGAAGCAAGGGACCATTGGGACACTGTGGGGCCCCATGGGATAGGAGAACATGGACCAGGTCTGGCTGGCTTGGCCTGCCATGGGCCACCTGACCGGTCTAGCTGATCTTGGAATGTCAAGGCCTGCCCCTCATCAGCTCCTGGAGCACTGGGGCTCAGTGCTCTTCTCTGTATGGAAATAACCGTCTGCTATTTCAGATGTCCATTGCCAAAATTGGTACCCTCCCTAAAAAATTTCCTATTTGTAAGGGTATCTCTTAGAACACAATCAGGCAGCTCTGGATGGCCTTTGCCTCTGGTGGTCAACTCTCATCCACCCCTAAAACAGTGGCACTCTGTTTCTTCATTCATGTGGAAAAGAACTGGTCTTCATGTCCAGGGACCATGGCCAAAACAAGACTTAGCCACCAAGCTCAGCCGGGCTCACGGAACCATCTGCAGCCCCGGGAGATATTGACTCTGCCAGTGCTGCCATCCTCCCTCCAGTGAGAGAAAAGGACACAGGGCAGGCACACAGAGGAGCAACATGGACACACCGAGGGCAGGGAAGAGGAAGTTGAGTCCCAGGTGGGAGGGATGAGGAGATGCCTTGATCCTGGGGTTGAAATCCTCTGCTAAAGCTGTGGAGAAGGATGTCATTGATACATCAGACTCTCTTTTTGGCTATAAGGCATTGAAAAGTATGGGGAGATGACTTGTTTCAGCAAAGGCCTCCATGCTAAAGTGAGCAAATGTTGCAGTAGCTGTGATCCCATGAGAAGTTTGAACCAAGAAAGAGAGCACAGTGATGAGACCCTGTGCCTTCAGGGAGAGAAGAAGACCTCTGTTCCCAAAGATGAAGATGATTTTAGAAAGAGATGAAGAGAACCTTTGCTCTTAAACAGCTCATCTCGAAACTCATACCCCATAATTTGGCATGGCCCATAAACACAGCTGTGGGAAAAAGTGGGAAAAGATGGGAGGGAGTTCACGATTGCAGATTTCTCCAGGCCACTGCTATTTGTGAAAATGAAAACTCATTAGATAACTGTTTTCTTGTGGATAAGTCTCCATAACATTAACAAGAGGAACTTCTCTCCCTAAGTGAAGTGAAAAAAGACTATTTTAGAGGTGGTAAACTGACTGAAAATTTTAGTTTTGTCTCTTTACATTGTCAGGTTTTATAGAGAGAGGAAGTGTTCTGAAAGTTTTGTTCTGATTCTTATTACTCTTTAGTTATTGTTAATACAATTTTATTTATAACCATTTAAAATTTTGAAACCACTTTCCCTTTCTTCTAATCCTATCTCACAGCAGGAAATGAGTAAGTATATTCTAATGAGTGCACTGTTAATTAGCCAACACTGAACCCACCACACTCATTGAAGCATTGGCCGAGAAATCTCAAAATGGTGAACCAAAACCACTACAGAAACTTCCTGACAAACTGCACGAGAGCAGAGAGAAATTGAGGCAGAGCCATGGTTTGTCAGGACTTGCTTGATCCTAATGAGCCCCGTGGTGCATTTGGAGCTGAGCCCTGGAACCTCAGAGCCTGAGAGGAGATTGCACAAACCTGTCCAGGAGTCCAAGTCAGAGGAAAACCCCAAAGTGGTTGGAATCTAAAGCATTAATGGGAACCACAAAGGTCCATCTATACCACAGGCTCTTCATGGAGTCCTTGGAGGAGAGAACTGGAGGCCAGGATGGCACAAAAACCTCTCAGAGACTGAAAATGGCACAAAGAACTCTCAATGTGGAAAGGAAAATCCAAAGTACCTTAGAAAAGTTAAGAATCTCAAAGTATTCATGAGCCCAACTGAGTGCCTGTACAAAGCTCTCAAGGGACTCATTAAAGAAAATAATTGGGGCCATGATTGCACAAACCTCTCACAGAGTCTGTAGCAAAAGGGAAACACCAAGTACCTTAAAACAACTGAAGTACCTTGAAGCATTAATGAGCGCCTATGAGTGTTGTTCCTGACAAAGCCTCTCCAGGGACTAATTACAGCAGATAATTGGAGGCCAGGATTGCAGAAACCTCTCAGAGACTGCAAGGCAAAAGCAAAAGCCAAAGTCCTTTGAAAAACCTGCAGTCCCTGGGAGCATGAAGGAGCCCCCAGGGCCATTCCTGACCAAGGCTCCCCAGGGACTCCTTCCAGCAGATCTTTGACCCCACTGGGATGTGGGCATGGGGGGGATGCTGAGGGCAGGACCAGGGAGTGACAGTGCCCAGCCTGGCTGGGGCTGTGCCAGGAGGCCCCAGGGCCTCAGGACAAGGTGTCTCCTCACAGCCCTTGGTGGCACAGACCCTGCTGTGCCCCAGGGCACCAAGACTTGGCTTCTCTTTGTCCCCACCTGCCATCAGTGCCTCCAGTTCTCTGCTCTGCCTGGGCCCTGGGGACACTTTCTCAGTCGTGTCCCTCAGTGGGACCCATTAAAAGTCCAAGAAACTTTGGAGTTGGATTCTGACTTGGAGTTCTGGAGAGGTTTCTGCAGCTCCCTCCCAGGGCCTGATGTTCAGGGCCTGAGCACAAAGCCCCAGAGGGTCATTAAAGTCCTTGTGCTGTGTCTGTGCTGCTGAGCTGGGCTGGGCTCCTGGCACAGAGGGTGATGCTGGTAAGCAAGCAGAACTTCAAAAGCACATTTCTCTTGCTGAGCAGCTCTTCCCCCAGCCCAGCAGGGCTGGGGCACTGCCTGCAGCCAGCCCGGGCACAGCACAGAGGCACAGAGAGCTTCAATCAGTCAGGGCTGGGAAGGGGCTGAGAAGTGCCTGGGGCAGAATCACTGCCAGCCCTTGGCACAGGAACCTCTGGCTGCAGGACAATGCAGCTGCAGCTCCTGCAGTGAACTCCTAAAGCTGGAATATCCCAATGCCCACAGACCCTGTGAGTACAACTCTGAGTATTTCTGTTGCAGGGGAGGTGAAATGCTCATGAAGCTCTGTCATGCTGAGGGGTTCTGATCAGTCATAGAATATTTCAAATAGAAGGATTTTTAGAAAATTGTGGAAATTTCCTAAGACTTGGTATTCAGTTTCCTGGTATTGGAAAGTGGCAGGCAAGGGGGATAAATATTTAGGGATGAGTATGAGTCTTGAAAAGTGTCTGAAATATCTGAACTGTTAATTTAAATGATCAGTAGGTTCACAGGAGATCCCTAATATGCTTGTAGCCACTCTGCCCATGGACAGCACCAGCATGACCTTTGCTGGAGCCATCAGGCTCAGTCTGAGCTGTCCTTTCTCCAAGCTGCACACAGATTGTGCCCCCAGCCAGTGCCCTGCAAACAGGCAGGGTTCTGTCAGGCCAAGGAGAGTGCACAGAGATTTGGGGTCTGGGAGTGCTGGCAGGGAGAGATCAGGCACAGGGAAACACCTGCAGGAGGAAAATCTCCAGGAAGCAGAGAGAAGATCAGGGAAGGAGAGAAAACAAAACCCAGAAATGCTGAGGCAGGGAGAGTTTAGAGATGTCCAGAGGATCCCCTCCAGTGCAGCCCCTCCCTCTGAACAAGCCCCCTCCCTCCTGTGCCCCAGCCAAGCCTCTGCCCTCAGGGCCGGGGCTCCAAGGCGTGCAGCCCCTCCTGTGCAGGCAGAGCTGCAGCAGAGCCGTGGGGCAGCTCTGCAGCCCCGGGCCCAGTTCCCTCTGCAGAGCACAGGGCTGGGAGCAGCTGCCTGGCACTGGGGGCTCTGGCAGGGGCACAGCTGGCTCAGGGTGACACAGCTGTCCCCAGTGCCCGGCTCTGGGCAATGCTGGCAGTGCAGCCAGGGAAGGAGCTGCACCTCCCTTCATCCAGTGCCATCAGAGGGACACTTGGAAGTCTCCCTGAGATTTCAGTCCAAGCTGGGAGCTTCAATCCAGGGTGCAAACATGTCGTAGAGTATCTCTGAGTTATAAGATGGAAGGGGAAATGCAGAGGTCTTGTGACTCTGAAAATGCTGCTGGGTTGGTGAAATGAGCAACGTGAGTTCTTGGCTACAAATGTGGAGCTGGGCTGTCGTGGACTCATCTGCTCTCAGCAGTACCCGGTGATATTTTAGGGGAAGCATGGGAAGAAGATAACCCTCCCGATGAGAGAGGTTAAACCCCAGAGAAATCTGAACAAGTCAGACCAACAGACCATCTCCCCTTCGTCTCCACTGATAACTTTGTGTCACAGAACTTGCTCTGTTCTCCTTGGGGGAAATAGGAATGCAGAGATTTTGATATCCAGAAATACTGGGAAAAATACTGTGGAGCTTATAAAGAAAACCCCAGAACTCTTAAACACAAAAGTGTGTCAAAATGTGCTCCAGAGGAGGGTGAATGTGAAATGTCTTTGATTTTAGTTAGAGATAACTCCTCTAACTCTTCACTGTCCTTTCTCCATGAACAGGTGCCCATGTGCAGCCACAGCAAATGTCCAACAGCAGCTCCATCAGCCACTTCCTCCTGCTGGCACTGGCAGACACGCGGCAGCTGCAGCTCCTGCACTTCTGCCTCTTCCTGGGCATCTCCCTGGCTGCCCTCCTGGGCAACGGCCTCATCATCAGCGCCGTAGCCTGCGGCCACCACCTGCACACGCCCATGTTCTTCTTCCTGCTCAACCTGGCCCTCAGCGACCTGGGCTCCATCTGCACCACTGTCCCCAAAGCCCTGCACAATTCCCTCTGGGACACCAGGAACATCTCCTACACAGGATGTGCTGCTCAGCTCTTTTTCTTTCTGTTCTTCGTCTCAACAGAGTTTTCCCTCCTGACCATCATGTGCTATGACCGCTACGTGTCCATCTGCAAACCCCTGCACTACGGGACCCTCCTGGGCAGCAGAGCTTGTGCCCACATGGCAGCAGCTGCCTGGGCCAGTGCCTTTCTCACTGCTCTACTGCTCAGTGCCAATACATTTTCCCTGCCCCTGTGCCATGGCAATGTCCTGGGCCAGTTCTTCTGTGAAATCCCACAGATCCTCAAGCTCTCCTGCTCCAAATCCTACCTCAGAGAACATTGGGTTCTTGTGGTTACTGGTAGTTTATCATTGTGTTGTTTTGTGTTCATTGTTTTCTCCTATGTGCAGATCTTCAGGGCTGTGCTGAGGATCCCCTGTGAGCAGGGACGGCACAAAGCCTTTTCCACCTGCCTCCCTCACCTGGCCGTGGTCTCTCTGTTTGTCAGCACTGGCATATTTGCTCACCTGAAGCCCCCCTCAAAGTCCTCCCCATCCCTGGATCTGGCCCTGTCAGTTCTGTACTCGGTGGTGCCTCCAGCCCTGAACCCCCTCATCTACAGCCTGAGGAACCAGGAGCTCAAGGCTGCAGTGTGGAAACTGATGACTGGATGCTTTCAGGAACATTAAACTGCTGGCCAATTTCTACAAAACAATTGTAAAAAAAATAATCTGTGATACTTTCTGTTGGTTCGGTTCTGAACTGTTTTTAGTTTGTTTTGGTTTTTTCATATTGTCCACAATAAATATCATTGTTTGTGCTATTTCTCATTTTTGGTGGTTCTAAATGTACTAAATGATGTCCCGGCAAATTTTTCTGCAGAGATGTCCTTTTGTTGTCTTCTCTGGAGCTGCAGCAGCAATGTCTGTGTGCAGAGCTGGGGCAGATCAGGGCTGGCACAGCAGCTGTGCCCAGCAGCAGCAGCACTTGGTGCTGCCAGTGCTGCTCCCGTGGCCCTGCCCCGCTGCCCTGGTGGCCCTGGTGTTGCTGCAGGGCCTGAGTGCTCTCGGGGCCGGGCACAGTCCTGGGGTGGCAGTGCCGGGGCTGCAGCAGGGACAGGCCATGGGCACTGCTGGGGCAGCGCTGACGCCTCAGGCCAGGGCCTGGGGGCTCCAGGCTCCTTGCCCAGGCTCTCTCAAGAACACGGCCAGGCCAATACTCAGCACAGAAAACCCCCGTGAGCAGCCCCAGGTGGCTGGTGCTGTGGGGACATGAACCTGAGGCAGCACAAATGCCATCAGCCCCTGGGTCCAGGAAGGGCTGGGGGACACCAGGGAAACCACTCAGCTTTGTCCTGGTCTCTGCAGTCAGCCAGAAAGTTTGTTCCCATCACCTGGGAGTTTTCTGTCCCACTGCAGACGCTGCTGCTCAGAGCCACGGCTGCCTGGCAGCCACCCCCAAACTGCCCTGAGCATTTCCTTGCTTTCACCTTTGCTTTCTTTCCTCTTTCTGATACAATTTCTTCCTGTTGCCCACCCCTGTCCCCTCCCCTGCAAACAGTCCATCTGTGTTTTTCCCTTTCCTCTCTGGCCCCACTCCCCATTGCAGTTCCTGACTCAGCACCATGGGAACGTCCCCTGGGGAGCAGGATCATCCCACAAATGCTGCAGGAATTGTCTGCAGGCTCCTGCAGTGCCTGGTGCTGCTCCCTTGCCAGAGGCACCCCAGGCCAGGGGGGCACATCTGGGCTGCTGTGTCTGGCTGTGGGGCTCCCTGTTCTGGGCAGTGAGGAGGAGCTGCAGAGGCTCTGCAGGACTGACAGGATGGGCTTTGGGGCTGTGAGGAGAAGCTGAGGGACCTGGGCTGCTGGAGCTTCTGAAGAGGAGGCCCAGGGCTCCTCCTGGAAATGTACCTAGGGTGGTTTCAGAGAATCCCAGCATCAGCAAGGTTGGAGAAGACCTAGGAGAACATCAAGTTCAAGCTATGCCCTGACACTGCCTTGTCTCCTCTGAGCCTCCTCTTCTCCCAGATAACAACCCCAGCTCACTCAGCTGCTTCTCACAGGACTTTCTCTCCAGACACCTCCCTAGGCTTGTTGCCCTTTTCTGGACATGCTCCAGCCCCTCCATGTCCTTCCTAAATTGGGGGTCTCAGAACTGGACACAGCACTTGAGGTGCTGCCCAACCAGTGCTGAGCTCAGGGGAAGAATCACTGCCCTGCTCCTGCTGGCCACACTATTCCTGATCCAGGCCAGGAGCCATTGGCCTTCTTGGCCACCTGGGCACGCTGCTGGCTCATGTCCAGCCTGCTGTCCATCAGTCCCTGCAGGTCCCTTTCTGCCTGGCTGCTGTCCAGCCCCTCTGTCCCCAGCCTGTAGCACTGCAGGGGTTGTTGTGGCCAAAGTGCAGGACCCGGCACTTGGACTTGTTAAACCTCACCTTGTTGGATTTGGGCCTTGGATCCAGCCTGTCCAGGGCCCTGTGCAGAGCCCTCCTACCCTCCAGCAGATCAACACTCCCAGACAACTTGGTGTCTCCAGGGTTCCATGAGGACCCAGAGTGCTCCAATGGTCTCCATGATTCCATGAGGCCTCCCAGTGTCACAATGTCCCTTTGGTTCCATGAGACCCCTTGGTGTCACAAAGTCCCTTGGATCCTTGCACCCTGCAGTGTCACAATGTCACCGTGGTCCCCCAAGGCCCTGCAGTGTCACAGTGGATCCTTGATTCCATGAGGTCTGGCAGGGCAGCAATGCTCTCCTTGGTCCCACAGTGTCACAATGGCCTCTTGGTCCCAAGGGCCACCACGGTGTCCAACGTGTTTCCTTCATTCCACAAGTCCCTGAGGTGCAGCACTGGCCCCTTGGTTCCATGGGGCCCTGCAGTGTCACCATGGCCCCATCATGACACGAGGTCCTGCTCTGTCACAAAGCTCTGCATGGTTCCACAAGGCCCTGCAGGGTCACAGTGGCCTCTTGGTTCCATGCAGCCTCAGAGTGCCACAAGGAATTCCTTGGTGCTGCGGTGTCAAAATGAAGCCCTGGTGACACAAGATCCTTCAGTGTCACGAGGAACCCTTGGTTCCATGGAGCACCATAGAATAACAGTATTTCCCTCCATTCTCAGAGTCCTTGATTCCTGTGGGTCACAGAAATGCCTCAGAATATTGTGGGGAGGGAGTGGGGACAAAGTGTTATTGATTGTCAGACATGAAGAGTCTTGATTTTCATATTTGTTCAGACTGCATTAGAAGGTGCTGGGGGTCAGTATCAATTGGACATTGCTGATCTCCATCTATAAACAGGGAAAGAACACTGGATAAAACAGTTCTCTCTCCATTGTTTTCAATATAGTATATTCACTTTGAATACACTTCTAAAATCTCTCATTAAACACAGAAGTATTGAAAACGTAATATATTCCCAGCAGCTTTTTTTCTTTTTTGTGCATTTTGAGCAAATATTTATGAGCTTTTCTCACTGAATTCCTGAACTGAAGAGCTCAAGAAAGAAGAAGCCTCTGGAGTAGGAAAATTCATCAGCAACATCCAAGGGGCTGAGGATCCATCCCCACCAGAGCAGCAATGAGCAGAAATGGGCACAGCTGTGTGGCTGCCCCAGCTCTGGGATGGGCCCTGGGCCTGGAGCAGGAGCAGCTCTGGGGGGCCCCAGGGCCGGGGCTCTTGTGCTGGCCTGGGCAGATGGGATGGCAGGAGGGGCTGCAGAGCTCTCAGCACCTCAGGCAGAGGGGAGCAGGGCAGCCAGGGAGCTCCTTTGGCCTTGGCCAAGCCCCTTCCCCCATGGTGGGGCTGAGTCCTGGCTGAGCTGCAGCTGCTGCTGTGCCCTTGGCAGGGGCTGAGGCCGTGGGGCAGTGCCCAGAGCAGCCTGGGCTGAGCAGAGCTGTGGGGCCAGAGCCGGCTGGGCTGTGCTGGGGAGAGGCCCTTGGTGCTGCCCAGAGCTCAGGGCAGCTGGCAGAGCTGGCAGGGAGCTGGGCTGGGCTGGGAGAGCCTGGCACAGGAACCATCAGTGTCCATGGCTGTGCTGGAGACCAAGGCTGGAGCAGGGAAATGCAGGGCTGCTGTGCCATGGGGAGGGCATGGAATTCCAGCACACACCTCAGCTCTCTGGTGATCCCAGCACCGTGCTGGGCCCTGTTCCAGACTGGAGCAGAGCAGATGTTGATGGCACAGGAGCCCTGCGGGGCTGGCAGGGACCTGCAGCTTGCAAGGTGCTCTGCTCTCCCTCAGCTCCTCTCTGAGAGATCCAATCCCAGCTCGGCACCTCAGGGCACAAGTGGCACTACCTGTTCATGGGCACACAGCTGATGTCTGCCTGCAAAGGGACACAGGTATTAATACTTGTACATTTCTTGTTATACAAGGACATTTTTATTGTCTGGGTCAGTTCACTACTTTTAAAAAATATCAAAGTTTTCCCCACCAGTAACAGGAATTTCCTGGAGGTGTACTGTTGGGGAAAGAGAAGCAATACTGATCTTCCCATCTTCTTGAATCACCAGTATTCTCTTTGTAACATCTCCCCCTTTCTTCAGGGGTTTCCAGTTCTCCTGTTGAAATGGTCATGTCTTAGGGCATCTCTTCACCAGACCAGCTGGTTCTATGTCCTAACTGTTGCCCCCAGATTTCTTCCTCTAGGTGCTCTTTGGTCATTCAAGGGCCTCTCAAGTGACTCGATTCATGCTTTGAACAACACGGAATGACCCTATCTTTCTGAAGTTCGAATAAATATGAATGATATCTTATTGTGTTTATATCCATCACAGAATTACCATTTCCTATGTCTTTGTCTAAAACTGTTCCTGTACAGAAATCCCCTGTGGATGAGGGACATGTCAGATGCTGCTGGGCATCACAGAGAGCTGAGGGAAGAGCTGAAATGGTTATTAAACTGATCAAATGTTTAACTTTTGTTCGTTGGCAAGAAACCTTTCTGTGCCTCTGAGTGTCACCATCCCTGAGCCCAAAGGACACAAACCTGATGAGTTGTGGTTCCCACTGCAGGGGCTGCACTTGGACCTTGGCTCTGCACAGGAGAGCTCTTCATCTACTTTCCCTCTTTTCCTCCCTCTGGCCATGGAGGCAGCTCCTGACTTCAGCCTGTGACTCGTGTGTGCAAAGAGCAAATCTGGGCAGAATTGGGGCAGGGAAGGTTTTGGGGGACCTTGGGATCTGTGCTGGGCACAGAAGGTGTTTTCCACTGCTCTGAGACTGTCTGCTGTGCACAGTCGATTTAATAGCCAGCAGAGGAATGACTTTTGCATTGGATGGAGCTGTGCCTTCCCCAGGCTTTGTTGGCTGGCAATAAATGAACATCCCTCTGTGTCTCAGGCAGCTCCTTCTCCAAGGAAAGCAGGTGGGAGTGGGAGCCAAGGAGCTGAAACCTGCAGGTGCAGCCTGGGCTGGAGGGAGCTCAGATTTGCACAAGGCTGCTCTGAGTGCCAGGGCTGGGATGGGGGAAATGGTGGGGTGAGGGTAGGGACAGAGTCTGATGGATTGTCAGCCATAAAGGGTCTTTATTTTCATATCTATTCAAACTGGATGAGGAGGTACTTGGATTCAGTGTCAATTGGAGATTGCACATATCAATGTATTAACTAAAAAATCAAAATGGGACCTAAAAAATGGTTCCTCACTCCCTGTGTAAATAAAATTCATTCATTTCAATTACACTAATGGAATCTGCCTAACCAACCACAAAGGATTTGAAAACATAAATCAAATTATTCCCAGAGGCTTGGCTTGTTAAGGTGTTCTGAATGTTAATGAGCCCTGGCGCACTGAATTCCTGAACTGAAGAGCTGAAGGCTGAAGAAGCCTCTGGAGCAGGAAAATTCAGCAGCAGCCTCCAAGTGTCTGAGGATGTCAGCAGCCCCCACTGAGGCCATCCCTGCCCAGAGGCCCTGGGGGAATGGGCAGACAAGGAGAGCATCCCTGGGGCTGGGGCAGCAGAACTCAGAGGCACCAGCGGCTCCAGCTGGGAAATGGAGTGTGGGATGGGGCTGTGAAAGCCCTGCCTGGGCTGTGCCAAGCAGGACACACAAGCCCTGACCCCCATCCACTAAAAAACTCTCTCAAGGTGACATTCAAAAGGAATGAAAATTATTTCTGTCCTCTGAGTTGGATGGACTGGAGCAATACTATCAAGAGATACTCAGGAGCTCTAAACAACAAAACAGCCTTTACTGGGAAATTTAGAAAAATCAGAGAAACTTTGGCAAATGTTTTAATATGGCATTCAATCAACAAAAAACACTTCTCAAGGCATTAACTTGGCCCATTCAACTTCACAAACTCTAAGTCTGTTCAATTTTAAGATAATCAAAATTTGCAAGAGGACAGAAACAGAAGAAGTAGACACAGAAAGAGAGAAAAATAATACTTAGAGAAGCACACACAGAGCTACCAACCACTGGATTCCAGCAATGTTCAGCTGGAAATTCCAAGAGGAGGAAGGGTCAAGATGTGTGCTTGCCTTGTGGTCAGCCTTAAATACCCCTTGGTCCTCCTGGGCCCTTCCCCCAGGTGGGACTTGGGGTCATTTGGTCACTCAGGAGCTGGGCTGGGGCTCCAGAGGTGGCTGTGCAGCATTGCCTGTGCTGTGCCAGGGACTGGCAGACACTGCTGGGCTGGGATAGAGGCTCTGGGGGGATTGGGGTTCCAGGGCAGGGCAGTGCTGGGGTTCCAGGGCAGGGCAAGGCTGGACCTGCCCCTTCCTCCCCCACACTGAAATGTTTCCAGCCAGCAATCTCCTCCAGTCTGTCACAACAGTCAACATTGGTGGTGAAATCCCAATATGGCCATTGACACCTGCAGGAGAAGGACAGTTCTTTTCTATAGGAAGGAAAGCCCCGAGCCCCAGTGAGAAGAGACCCTGCAGGTGCCAAGCTGTCAGGCAGCCCCTGGAGGTCAAACCAGCCAGACCTGTTCCATGTTCCCTTGGTTCTTTGGGACCCCACAGTGTCCCAGTGGTCTCTGTGGTTCCCAGGTCCCACAATGTCAAGTGACTCCTCTGTTCCATGAGGCCCAAAATGTCACGATGGACCTTTGGACCCTGGGGGTTTGCGGTGTCACAATGGTCTCCTTTGGCTCCACAGGGTCACAATGGAACACTGATGACACGAGGCCCTGCAGTGTCACAATGGACCTTTGGTTCCCTGCAGCCCTGCAGTGCCACAAAGGCCTCTTGGTTTCACGAGGCCCCACAGTGTCACAATGGTTCTCTTGGTTCTGTGGGGACCTCCAGGGTCACAATGGTCTCACTGGTGCTGTGAGGCCTCACAGTGTCACAATGCTTTGCTTATTCCGTGGGGCCTCATAGTATCCCAATGGTCTCCATGATTCCATGGTGCCCCACAGTGTCACAATGGCCCCTTGGTTCCATGAAGCTGTGAAGTCTCTTAATGGTGTCTCCATGATTCCATGTGGCCTTCCAATGTCACAATGGACCTTTGGCTCCCTGGGGTCTCACCGTGTCACAACTGTCCCTTGGTCCCATGACACCCCAAAGTGTCATAAGGGTCTCCACGGTTCCATGAGGCCCCACGGTGTCACAATGGTCCCTTGGTTCCATGGTTCCTGTGCTGGTGCATTCCCCCCTCCCCTTCTCAGGCCGCCCTGCCAGCTGAGAAATGCTCGCTGGCCTCCGCCTTGGCCAGCAGCCCCTGGGCTCAGCTCCTCTGGAGCTCAGCACAAACACGCTCTGCTCCAGGCACTGCTGCTGCCCAGCCAGCTCCTGGCTGCTTTAGGAGCAGCCCTGGGAACTGTTTGTGTTCCCTCGGTGGCACAACATCCCTGTTCTCAGCCTGCCAAAGAAAGCTGTTGATGCCAAGTGCGGCCAGGATGAAACATGGCTGGGACTGCAGCACCTCTCTTGGGGCCCTACAAACAGCGCTCCAAAAGGAGCCCTTGGAGCTCTCCTGGGCCAGCGATCCCTCTGAGTGGGGCCTCTCCGAGCCGGGAACTCTCCCGTTTGCTGCACTTGGGGATCCCCAACAACGAGGGAGCCTGGGCCGATCCCCCCACTCCTCCAGGCTCAACCCTTCCCTGCTGGGGAGATGCCAAAGCATCCCCAGGGAGCATTTCCCTTTGCTCAATTTCTCACAGGTGCCCTGCACTTACTCTCTGTGTCTGTGTGCACACAGGAGTGCCTGTGCTGGGGAAATGTGGCAGAAATGCTGCTCTCTGAGGGGTCTGAGTGCCTTGGATAGCAGAGCCAGTCAGGCCTGTAGGTAAGGCTAAATCACGAGGTCTAAGCTAAGTTAAACGCTGCTAAGAGTTGTTCTTTTGCTAAGTTCATATGTTTAATATAAGTTATATGTTAAGTTAAATATTGTTAAATGTTATTCCTGTTTTAAATTGCATAGTTATAGGTTATAAGTTAGGTTAAATACTGTTAAGCTCTGTTCTTTTGCTAAATTGTTAAGTTTAATGTAGAAATTAAGGTAAAGGTATAAGGTAACTCCTATTAGGTTTTAGGTCTGTTAAGGTTTTGGGTCATATTCCTTTTATCCTTGCCCTCATTTTTTTTGTGTCACACACACAGGGACAGTTCTCAGTTCATTTCTGGTTTGATTGCCTGGATTTTGTTTGGTTTTGTTGTTGCTTTGTTTCCTTGCTGTGCCTGAAGTGTCCAGTCAGGAGCAGAGTGACTCTTGCCAAGGAACTTTGTGCTGCTGTCACTTTAATATTAAATCTGGTTTTTGCTGGGGATTTTTTCAGCGCTCTCAAACCCTCATTGGTCACAGGCTGAAGGAGCCCTGGCCCAGGCTCTGGCCCTGGGGGACACGGGGACACTGCCGGGGGGTCCCTGTCCCCCTGTCCCACCCCCCATGGCTCCAGCCCCCGTCCCCGTGTCAGGCTCTGGGGTCGATCTCGTGGAACATCCTCTGGGGGAGGCTGCGGCGCCAGGGGCAGGGGGACTTGGGGGCACAGGGGACCCCACTGTGCACGAGCAGCGTTGGACTTCTCTGGGGGAACTGGGAGGGGGCTAGGGCAGAGTGACCTCCCTGGTGACCTCACACAGCCTCTCAGATGTCACATAGCCATCTCTGTGATGTCACACAGCCCAGTCTGTAATGTCATACAGGCCCTGTGATGCTGGGCAGTTCCGGCGCCATCCCAGCAGTGGCCTCTCCCTCCTGCCCCGTCCCTCAGCTGGTGCCACCCTTGGGGCTCTGGGCTATGGCTTCTTCTCCCTGGGCATCCCCTGCTGCCCGCCCAGGTTTTCCCGAGGAGCTGCTGCCCCTGAGCCAGAGGCTCTGCTCTGCTGCCCTGGGTACCCCGGGGCTCCCAAAACACCCCATGGCCAGGCCGGGCCCAGAGTGTCACAATGTCCCCTTGGATCCATCAGGCCCCGCAGTGTCACAATGCTCCCTGCGCTCTCTGAGGCCCCACATCACCCAGCCCAGGCCATTGCTATGGTTCCAGTCCCTCCCAGTATGATCCCAGTGATTCCCAGTCTCTCTCAGTATATCCCACTTGATCCCAGCATGCTCCCAGTCACACCCACTTCCTCCCAGTTGCTTCCAGCATAATTCCAGTTGCCCAGAACCACTTCTAGCCACCCTCAGTGCAGTACCAGTTGCTCCCAGTATATCCCAGTTGCACCGACCATGGTCCAAACTGCCCTCAGAATGTTCCTGGTCACTCCCAGTATGATCCCAGTCCCCCTCAGTGTTGTTCCAGTTCCACCCAGTATGTTCCCAGTTGCACCTAGTCACCCCTAGTACAGTCCCGCTCACTGCCAGTATGACCTCAGTGGCCCCCATTACAGACGCAGTCACTCGCAGTTGCCCTCACTTGCCCCCAAAATGGTCCCAGCTGTTCCCAGTGTTGTCCCCTCCAGTATGGTGCCAGACACTTCCAGTATATTCCAATTGCCCCCAGCATGCTTGATCCCAGTCACCCCAGAGTCCCCAGTATGGTTCCAGTTGCCCCCAGGATGACCTCACTCATTCCCAGTATATCCCAGTTACCTCCAGCAGGCCCCCAAACCCCCTCCCAGCACCACAAATGGCCCCAAGAGCCACAACAGCCTCTCTCAGTCCCACCAGGAGTCCCTAAAACCCCTCCCAGCCCTCCATGGAGCTGAGCGGGAAAGGTTGGTGGACAGGAACATCCCCAGCAAGGGTCAGCTAGGACACTTCAGCAGCAATTTGGGCATTTTGTGGGGAACACTTGGACTGGGCAGACGCAGGCCAGGGACTGGGACAGACAGCCGGAATTCCTGGAGAACAGATGAGGTTAGATGGACCCGTTCTGCTGGAACAACTACAAGAACATGGCCATGTCCCTTGGCTTGGATGGTCCCAGAAGAACCAAATCCTCCCCTTAACCTCAAATTCACATTCAAATCCCAGTAAAATGATTCAGCTTTAGATCTCTTTACTTGATTTCTTTATTTTTACCCCAATTCTAGGTGTTTTGATGGGATAAACAAGGAGATTATTCAGGTGGGAAAAGATCTCCATGATCATCCATTATTGCTTGATGCCACCAGAAGAAAAAGTGACACAGCGGGTAAGAATTTCTTGGGCTTTAAAGTCAAAGAAACAGCTCTTCCCAATTAATTTTCAATGTTGATCAGAGTCCCGATGGATTTTCCTGGTCTGTGTTCATCCAGGTGTCTATGGGCATCCAGGAGGATTTGAAGACCACTTTCCAGGTGTCTTCTCATCAGAGATCACAAGGAATGTGGGTCACCAGGGCTCTGACCAACATGGGTCTTCTAAAGGGGGATGGAGTGGGAGCAGCGCATGAAGCTCTTCCTGCAGTCGGGGCAGTCACAGGGCTTCCCTTACCTGTGCCTAAGTTGGTGTCGAGTCAAGTGAAAGCTCCTGGAGAAGCTCTTCCCACACAGGGGACACTCATAGGGCCTCTGCCTGGTGTGGATGTGCCGGTGCCGGACAAGGTGGGAGTTTTGCTTGAAGCCCCTCCTGCAGTCAGGGCAGCGGAAGGGCCTCTCCCCGTTGTGAATCCGCTGGTGCTTGCAGAGAGCAGAGCTCCACCTAAACCTCTTCTGACACTCGGGACACTCATAGGGCCTCTCCCCAGTGTGGATGCGTTGGTGGATGATGAGTTCTGAGCTCCAGCCGAAGCCCTTCCCACACTCCCCACACTTGTAGGGCCATTCCCCGGTGTGGATCATCTGGTGGCGGATCAGGTGGGATTTCCGCCCGAAGCTCTTCCCACACTCCAAGCACTTGTACGGCTTCTCCCCATCATGAAGCTGCTCATGGACCACCAGCTCTGAGCTCTGGCTGAAGCTCTGCCCACCTTCCTGACACTGGGTGTGTCTTTCCTCCTCAGATGACCTTGGGCTGGTTTTGCAGCCCCTCCTCCTGCGGGATCTCTGGGGCTTTTCCTCCCCGTTGGGTTCCTGTGCTGTGGAGCCACTCAAAATGGCCTCTTCCATGAGGTTCTGCTGCGGGGATTTGTCCTTCCTGGTCTCCATCTGCAGCTCCTGCTCTGGGGGAGGAAGGACAAGGAGAGGATGGGATTTGCCAGAGGGAAGGGCAGGGAGATCCCCCGAGTGCGTCCCCAGCAGGAGGACACCGGCAGCGGGGCTGTCCTGCAGCTGGGGGCCAGGCTGGGCTGGGAGATGGAGCAGGAGAGAGAGGGAAAGGGGCACTGACTTCCTCCTCACCTGCCTGGGCATCCCTGGTCATCTTCCTCTTCCTTGCAGCCTCCTCCTCCATCTGGAAGATATTTGGAGATGGGAAATCCTGTTTTGAAAGGAAAACAAGGGATGAGCACAGTGAGTTTTGTACTGGTTTCAAAGCAAACCTGGGAGAGAGTCTAAGCCAGAAGGACAATTTAATAGGAAAATTAAGATCAAAGCTATGATACAGAAAGACTGGTTTAAACTCACAGAGTCAGGATATAACCTGACACCCTGATAATCAGGGTGGTGGTAGCAGGCTGATGAAATGGTGGCTGCAGTCCGGCTGGAGTGATGAATGTGATTCTGTCAAAGCAGTGGTCCTGTAGAAGGGTCTGGTCTTCCTCTGAAGGTCCAATGGTGCTTATGGAGCTCTTGTCCTCTGGGAATGCAGCAGGCAAGGTGGTCGTGGTGTTGCAAGGGTGAGATTATATCCAGGTAGGAATGCTTGGTTCCTCCCCCTGGGCGGAGCATCCCACAATGGGATGATGTAATTTTATCAGTGCTGCAGTGATACTCAATGGCCCATTAAGAGAAGATGGCCCCTGCAGGGCGTTATCAGGGCTGAGCCATGGAAGAGATAAAGAACACTGCCCCACCTGTTGATAACAGTTTTTGGAGATGGGGACTGAAAACACTTTTGGTTACATCTGACACTGTAACCTGAAACAGTGAGGCAATCCCTGCTCGGGGTGGGGGGTCAACACCACCCCCCTTACCCAAACTGGCTCAGGTGTAAAACCCTCACCCTGGGAAGGCCACGCACACAGGGGACAATGTCACACTTGCCCTGTCCCAGGGGAGATCTCTGTTCCTGTCAGTCCCTTGCTCTCTCCCCTTTTCTCTTTCTTTCCATCTCTCTCTCTACCTCACATTTACTGTCAATAAAATCCACTTTGGATTTGGTCTCCTTAGCAGCTTAATTGCGGCAGAGGCATCTCTCCAACAATTTTGTTAACCAGATTGTGACATTATTTTTGCACAGTGAGTTCAGGGCACTGTTGTCTGACTCCAAGCGTGTTTGACAGCAGCGTGGTTCCCTCCTCTGAGGAGGTTTTGCCTCTTTCTGGAGGATCTCTTGGAAACTTGGATGCATCTTTCTCTGAGCAACTTATGGAAGAACTTATGAGGAAAATGGCTGTTGTAGGTGGCCAGTGTAAAGATAATATTTTCTTGTCCTTCCCTGCAAAGTCTGTTAAAATCACTGAAAGAAAGGTAACAAATGATACCAGCAAGACTGACAAGTCCTACAAGAAGCCCAGCTCTCACTAAATTCCTGAATAACTCCCAAATTCACAGGTTTGGAGGTTTTGTCCAAATATGAGAATCAATATCTTTTTCCTCCCTGTCACCTTTGTCATAGCTACACAGCGCAGTCCCTTCCTTTTAATAATCTGTATTGGGCCAAATTTTCACTTTTCTTTTATTTGAACCTGCCAGCAGCTGAGCTGGAGCTGCATGGGAACTGATGAAACTTGGAATTGCCACAGAATCGCTTCTATTCTTGGTTTATTAATGTTTGGGATTTGTTTGCGTTTCCATCACAAGTGACTTGTGGGAAAATGAAATATTCATCAAAGTACTTTATGCAGAGTTATGTTTGATTTCTGCAAGTTTATTTTGTCTGGTTCCCAGGGGATATTCAAGGGGTCTCTGTCCCCTCACCCTGGGGGATGCTCAGGGGGTCTTCATCCCTCTGACCTCCGGGAAAGTTTGTGCAGGGCTGGGGACCAGGGGCTCTGTGTCCCTCTCACCGCTGAGGGTGCTCGGGGCTGGGGGGGCTCTCCGACCTTCTCATCCTTGGGGAGGCCGGGGCGTCTCTGTCCCTCTCAGCCCTGGTGTGACCCCACCCAAACATCATTGGGGTCAGAGGGACAGAGACACCCCCAAACCCCCAGAAGGGCTGAGCCTGGGATTTGGTTTGGGGCTGAGGATTTAGGAAAGGGCTGGAATTGGGTCTGGGGTTGGAGTTGGGGCTGAGATTTGGATTAGAGCTGGGATTGGGGTTAAGGCAAAACATGGGATTGGCTTTAGGGCTGAGGCTGGGATTGGGTCTGGGCCTAGATAAGTTTGGCACTGGGCTGAAATTAAATACGGAACTCTGAGTGTGTCTAACCGTGGAGTGAGATTGAGACCAGGATCAGGGTCAGGGTTGGGACTGAGCACACACAGAGTGGGACGGGGGGGATGTCACTGCAGGATGTCCCTGGCATCGTCCCAGCCCTCCTCAGGCACCTCCAAACATGGGGGGCAGCTGGGTGCTCCAAGATCCAGGTGCTCCCATGCAGCCCCCCAATACCAGGTGAACATTCCCTGAGGGCTGCCCTGAATGTGATCCTTGGGGCTCTGGGATCAGCCCTCACATCCCTGTGGGAGCAGCTGCAAACATGATGAGAGATTTTTCCCCTCCTCTTTCTTCTGGAAGGGTGAAGCCCAGCTGTCCTTTTCTGCTGCTGCCTCCTTCTCTCCTCAGCTGATGATGTCAAACTCCCCAGGAGTAGGAAAATCCCCATTCCCTGTTTCCTTGTGGCTGCAGCCTGGAGCATCCGCTCAGAATGAAGAACTTTCTGACAGCCCTGCTGAATGACACCAGGAGGAGGTTGGTGAAAAAGTGAGGAAATTGTGTTTTGATTGGAAATACAAGATACAAAATTATTTCTTTTCATCCCATTCATTTTCAGTCCATGGCATTTCTGTTTTCAGAGTGCCACCTTCTCAGCTGATTGTGTTTGTGTCCTCCTTTCTCTCCTGCCTTCCTTCACCTGCTCTGTTTCTCTCTCAGTGTCTCCCTTGACCCAGGGCAGCTCTTACAAAAGACCCTGCCCTGATTTCATTCCCAATCCATGAGCTACAACAACCATGGGTGAAGTTATGAAGGCTGGCAGTGAAATGTCCCAGTAGGATCTTGCTCCACTTGGCTTTTGGGTCCTTGTTAAGAGCTTTTCCTTCAAGGGCAGGAACATCTTTTCCTGGCTGGGAACTGGAATTCCAGCCCCTGGGAGTGTGTGACATGGATCCCAGAGGGGCATTCCTGAGGCTCTCAGGGTGCTGCTCCTGCCGTGCCTCCCAAGGAGCTGTGCAGGGCAGGGGACAAGGTGCAGCAGCTGTGTGAGCTCCCAAAGCACACAGCAAAGGTGGATTTGCTGGGCATTTTCTGACACATTCACAGCTGGAAGCAGAGGGAAGAAGGAAAGGGAAGCGAGTCCCTGACAGAATCCCAGAACTATTGGGGTAGGAAGGGACCCTGCCTGCAGGTCCCAATCCCGTGAGGGAGTGTCAAGATCCGTTTGGAGGAGCAGGGTGTCATGAAGTTTCATTTACTAATCCCGAAAATGCAAAAAGGCAAACAGCAGGGGACCATCACTTTAATCACAACAAATGCATCTTAATTATAGAGTGCCAACAGCAAATGCAATGGAGGGGACAGAAGGGAAATAAAGGATAGAAAGAAAAGGAGGGGAAAGAGGTTTATAGTTTCAAAGCAGACAAAATCCTCTCTGGTCCAGACAATGACAATCTATTTTCTTGTGTCAGGGAGAATCTCAAAATCTTGGTAATCTCAGGGGTCTTTCATGGTCCTCTGTCTAAGTGGGGGAAACAGGCAAAAGAAAATGAAAGTCTATTGAAGTAATTGAGGGGGAACAGGTAGAATGAAGAATAAGTCCATTGAAGCCACCGAGGAGGAACAGGTCATGTTTTCAGCTGTGAAAGAGAGACATTGTCTTCTTAGTCCATCAACCACACCTGGGAAACATCTCACATTGATCAGGCCAGCCCTCCTCTCTGTGGTGGGGGTCTCAGTCTCAGTCCTTGGGAGGGGCTTCGATCTCTGTCTGTCACAGTGGTCACGAGAGAGATGAGGGGTCTTCCATGAGAGATCACCAGAGTTACCCCAAAGTTCATTTGGCCAAGAGGTGGGAAAATCCGTGGGTTCAGCAGGTATCATGAAGCCGGTGTGAGCGCGTAGAACAAGCCACTCCTTGCCAGGTCCTTGCCAGGCCCTGCTCGAAGCAGTGGTCTGTGGTGGTACAGCAAATACACCTGCAAAAATCACCTCTCCAAGCCGGAACTCCAATCAGGGTCTCCAGGATCTCAGTCTCTGCCATTGCGGCAAACATGAGGCAAAAATGAGGGGAACTTGGGACCGTCTCTTACACAGGGTGCTGATGTCCTTTGAAGGGGAACGATCCCCACATGCGTCCAGCGCTGCAATAAACATACCGTCCATACAACTCCTTACAGGATTTGTGGGGATTGATTTTCTATCTGCGTTTCAGCAACAGAGCTAGCAGATTAAACAGCACATTTTACCAATGTTAGCAAGCTGCTAATACTTCAAAACAGCACATTTCACCTAAATCCAAATGGATTTCTACCCTGTTAAATTTAACCTGTAAAATACCCTGTTTCAACGCCCAAGCACATCTTGCCTGAGAGGGACAGAGCACTCCCCTGGCATAGGGGTGAGAATGATGGAGACCCCCTGGGGAATGGCTTGGGGTGACGGGGAGAGAGACACCTCCTCAGGAATGGCCTAGGGTAACAGGGATAGGGACAGGGACAGCCCCTGTGGAATAGCCTGGGGTGAAAGAGATGGGGACAACCCCTCAGGGAATGCCCTGGGGTAACAGGGCCAGGGACACCCCTGGGGAATGGCCTGGAGTGACAGGGAAAGGGACAACCCATCCAAGCCCCTCCCAAGCATCCCCCAGGGTGAGAAGCACAGAGAACACTCGAGCATCCCCTGGGGACCAGATTAAACAAACTTGCCAGAAATCAAACTTAACCCTACAAAAAATGCCTTGAGGAATATTTGCTCTTCCCACAAGTCACTTGTGATGAAAATGCAAACAAATCCCAAACATTAATAAACTGACAATAGAAGCAATTCTGTGGCAATTACAAATTTCACCACTTCCGGCACAACTCCAGCTCAGCTGCTGGCAGGTTGTGATAAAAGTGGACATTTAGCCCAATACAGGTTATTAAAAGGGAGGGAAAGCTCATTGTAGCTGTCACAAAGGAGACAGGTAGCAAGAGAAAATGATTCTCACATTTGGCAAAGCCCCAAAGCTTGTGTATTCAGGAGTTATTTGGCATTTAGCTACCTTAGCAGGACTTCTTGTGGGACGTTAGTAACCTTTTGTTCCTCACTGCGTGGTGAATGATCCTTGCCAGTCTTGCTGGTATGATTTTATCCCTTTCTTCCAGTGATTTTAACAGACTTTTCAAAGAAGGAAAACAAAATATTTTCTCTACACTGGCCACCCACGAGAGCCATTCTCCTCATAAATTCTCCCAAAAGTCGCTCAGAGGAAGCTGCATCCAAGTTTCCAAGAGATCCTCCAGAAAGAGGCAAAACCTTCTCAGAGGAGGGAACCACGCTGCTGTCAAACACGCTTGGAGTCAGACAACAGTGCCCTGAACTCACTGTGCAAAAATAATGTCACAATCTGGTTAACAAAATTGTTGGAGAGATGCCTCTGCCGCAATTAAGCTGCTAAGGAGACCAAATCCAAAGTGGATTTTATTGACAGTAAATGTGAGGTAGAGAGAGAGATGGAAAGAAAGAGAAAAGGGGAGAGAGCAAGGGACTGACAGGAACAGAGATCTCCCCTGGGACAGGGCAAGTGTGACATTGTCCCCTGTGTGCGTGGCCTTCCCAGGGTGAGGGTTTTACACCTGAGCCAGTTTGGGTAAGGGGGGTGGTGTTGACCCCCCACCCCGAGCAGGGATTGCCTCACTGTTTCAGGTTACAGTGTCAGATGTAACCAAAAGTGTTTTCAGTCCCCATCTCCAAAAACTGTTATCAACAGGTGGGGCAGTGTTCTTTATCTCTTCCATGGCTCAGCCCTGATAACGCCCTGCAGGGGCCATCTTCTCTTAATGGGCCATTGAGTATCACTGCAGCACTGATAAAATTACATCATCCCATTGTGGGATGCTCCGCCCAGGGGGAGGAACCAAGCATTCCTACCTGGATATAATCTCACCCTTGCAACACCACGACCACCTTGCCTGCTGCATTCCCAGAGGACAAGAGCTCCATAAGCACCATTGGACCTTCAGAGGAAGACCAGACCCTTCTACAGGACCACTGCTTTGACAGAATCACATTCATCACTCCAGCCGGACTGCAGCCACCATTTCATCAGCCTGCTACCACCACCCTGATTATCAGGGTGTCAGGTTATATCCTGACTCTGTGAGTTTAAACCAGTCTTTCTGTATCATAGCTTTGATCTTAATTTTCCTATTAAATTGTCCTTCTGGCTTAGACTCTCTCCCAGGTTTGCTTTGAAACCAGTACAAAACTCACTGTGCTCATCCCTTGTTTTCCTTTCAAAACAGGATTTCCCATCTCCAAATATCTTCCAGATGGAGGAGGAGGCTGCAAGGAAGAGGAAGATGACCAGGGATGCCCAGGCAGGTGAGGAGGAAGTCAGTGCCCCTTTCCCTCTCTCTCCTGCTCCATCTCCCAGCCCAGCCTGGCCCCCAGCTGCAGGACAGCCCCGCTGCCGGTGTCCTCCTGCTGGGGACGCACTCGGGGGATCTCCCTGCCCTTCCCTCTGGCAAATCCCATCCTCTCCTTGTCCTTCCTCCCCCAGAGCAGGAGCTGCAGATGGAGACCAGGAAGGACAAATCCCCGCAGCAGAACCTCATGGAAGAGGCCATTTTGAGTGGCTCCACAGCACAGGAACCCAACGGGGAGGAAAAGCCCCAGAGATCCCGCAGGAGGAGGGGCTGCAAAACCAGCCCAAGGTCATCTGAGGAGGAAAGACACACCCAGTGTCAGGAAGGTGGGCAGAGCTTCAGCCAGAGCTCAGAGCTGGTGGTCCATGAGCAGCTTCATGATGGGGAGAAGCCGTACAAGTGCTTGGAGTGTGGGAAGAGCTTCGGGCGGAAATCCCACCTGATCCGCCACCAGATGATCCACACCGGGGAATGGCCCTACAAGTGTGGGGAGTGTGGGAAGGGCTTCGGCTGGAGCTCAGAACTCATCATCCACCAACGCATCCACACTGGGGAGAGGCCCTATGAGTGTCCCGAGTGTCAGAAGAGGTTTAGGTGGAGCTCTGCTCTCTGCAAGCACCAGCGGATTCACAACGGGGAGAGGCCCTTCCGCTGCCCTGACTGCAGGAGGGGCTTCAAGCAAAACTCCCACCTTGTCCGGCACCGGCACATCCACACCAGGCAGAGGCCCTATGAGTGTCCCCTGTGTGGGAAGAGCTTCTCCAGGAGCTTTCACTTGACTCGACACCAACTTAGGCACAGGTAAGGGAAGCCCTGTGACTGCCCCGACTGCAGGAAGAGCTTCATGCGCTGCTCCCACTCCATCCCCCTTTAGAAGACCCATGTTGGTCAGAGCCCTGGTGACCCACATTCCTTGTGATCTCTGATGAGAAGACACCTGGAAAGTGGTCTTCAAATCCTCCTGGATGCCCATAGACACCTGGATGAACACAGACCAGGAAAATCCATCGGGACTCTGATCAACATTGAAAATTAATTGGGAAGAGCTGTTTCTTTGACTTTAAAGCCCAAGAAATTCTTACCCGCTGTGTCACTTTTTCTTCTGGTGGCATCAAGCAATAATGGATGATCATGGAGATCTTTTCCCACCTGAATAATCTCCTTGTTTATCCCATCAAAACACCTAGAATTGGGGTAAAAATAAAGAAATCAAGTAAAGAGATCTAAAGCTGAATCATTTTACTGGGATTTGAATGTGAATTTGAGGTTAAGGGGAGGATTTGGTTCTTCTGGGACCATCCAAGCCAAGGGACATGGCCATGTTCTTGTAGTTGTTCCAGCAGAACGGGTCCATCTAACCTCATCTGTTCTCCAGGAATTCCGGCTGTCTGTCCCAGTCCCTGGCCTGCGTCTGCCCAGTCCAAGTGTTCCCCACAAAATGCCCAAATTGCTGCTGAAGTGTCCTAGCTGACCCTTGCTGGGGATGTTCCTGTCCACCAACCTTTCCCGCTCAGCTCCATGGAGGGCTGGGAGGGGTTTTAGGGACTCCTGGTGGGACTGAGAGAGGCTGTTGTGGCTCTTGGGGCCATTTGTGGTGCTGGGAGGGGGTTTGGGGGCCTGCTGGAGGTAACTGGGATATACTGGGAATGAGTGAGGTCATCCTGGGGGCAACTGGAACCATACTGGGGACTCTGGGGTGACTGGGATCAAGCATGCTGGGGGCAATTGGAATATACTGGAAGTGTCTGGCACCATACTGGAGGGGACAACACTGGGAACAGCTGGGACCATTTTGGGGGCAAGTGAGGGCAACTGCGAGTGACTGCGTCTGTAATGGGGGCCACTGAGGTCATACTGGCAGTGAGCGGGACTGTACTAGGGGTGACTAGGTGCAACTGGGAACATACTGGGTGGAACTGGAACAACACTGAGGGGGACTGGGATCATACTGGGAGTGACCAGGAACATTCTGAGGGCAGTTTGGACCATGGTCGGTGCAACTGGGATATACTGGGAGCAACTGGTACTGCACTGAGGGTGGCTAGAAGTGGTTCTGGGCAACTGGAATTATGCTGGAAGCAACTGGGAGGAAGTGGGTGTGACTGGGAGCATGCTGGGATCAAGTGGGATATACTGAGAGAGACTGGGAATCACTGGGATCATACTGGGAGGGACTGGAACCATAGCAATGGCCTGGGCTGGGTGATGTGGGGCCTCAGAGAGCGCAGGGAGCATTGTGACACTGCGGGGCCTGATGGATCCAAGGGGACATTGTGACACTCTGGGCCCGGCCTGGCCATGGGGTGTTTTGGGAGCCCCGGGGTACCCAGGGCAGCAGAGCAGAGCCTCTGGCTCAGGGGCAGCAGCTCCTCGGGAAAACCTGGGCGGGCAGCAGGGGATGCCCAGGGAGAAGAAGCCATAGCCCAGAGCCCCAAGGGTGGCACCAGCTGAGGGACGGGGCAGGAGGGAGAGGCCACTGCTGGGATGGCGCCGGAACTGCCCAGCATCACAGGGCCTGTATGACATTACAGACTGGGCTGTGTGACATCACAGAGATGGCTATGTGACATCTGAGAGGCTGTGTGAGGTCACCAGGGAGGTCACTCTGCCCTAGCCCCCTCCCAGTTCCCCCAGAGAAGTCCAACGCTGCTCGTGCACAGTGGGGTCCCCTGTGCCCCCAAGTCCCCCTGCCCCTGGCGCCGCAGCCTCCCCCAGAGGATGTTCCACGAGATCGACCCCAGAGCCTGACACGGGGACGGGGGCTGGAGCCATGGGGGGTGGGACAGGGGGACAGGGACCCCCCGGCAGTGTCCCCGTGTCCCCCAGGGCCAGAGCCTGGGCCAGGGCTCCTTCAGCCTGTGACCAATGAGGGTTTGAGAGCGCTGAAAAAATCCCCAGCAAAAACCAGATTTAATATTAAAGTGACAGCAGCACAAAGTTCCTTGGCAAGAGTCACTCTGCTCCTGACTGGACACTTCAGGCACAGCAAGGAAACAAAGCAACAACAAAACCAAACAAAATCCAGGCAATCAAACCAGAAATGAACTGAGAACTGTCCCTGTGTGTGTGACACAAAAAAAATGAGGGCAAGGATAAAAGGAATATGACCCAAAACCTTAACAGACCTAAAACCTAATAGGAGTTACCTTATACCTTTACCTTAATTTCTACATTAAACTTAACAATTTAGCAAAAGAACAGAGCTTAACAGTATTTAACCTAACTTATAACCTATAACTATGCAATTTAAAACAGGAATAACATTTAACAATATTTAACTTAACATATAACTTATATTAAACATATGAACTTAGCAAAAGAACAACTCTTAGCAGCGTTTAACTTAGCTTAGACCTCGTGATTTAGCCTTACCTACAGGCCTGACTAGCTCTGCTATCCAAGGCAGTCAGACTCCTCAGGGAGCAGCATTTCTGCCACATTTCCCCAGCACAGGCACTCCTGTGTGCACACAGACACAGAGAGTCAGTGCAGGGCACCTGTGAGAAACTCCCCTGAGCAAAGGGAAATGCTCCCTGGGGATGCTTTGGCATCTCCCCAGCAGGGAAGGGTTGAGCCTGGAGGAGTGGGGGGATCGGCCCAGGCTCCCTCGTTGTTGGGGATCCCCAAGTGCAGCAAACGGGAGAGTTCCCGGCTCGGAGAGGCCCCACTCAGAGGGATCGCTGGCCCAGGAGAGCTCCAAGGGCTCCTTTTGGAGCGCTGTTTGTAGGGCCCCAAGAGAGGTGCTGCAGTCCCAGCCATGTTTCATCCTGGCCGCACTTGGCATCAACAGCTTTCTTTGGCAGGCTGAGAACAGGGATGTTGTGCCACCGAGGGAACACAAACAGTTCCCAGGGCTGCTCCTAAAGCAGCCAGGAGCTGGCTGGGCAGCAGCAGTGCCTGGAGCAGAGCGTGTTTGTGCTGAGCTCCAGAGGAGCTGAGCCCAGGGGCTGCTGGCCAAGGCGGAGGCCAGCGAGCATTTCTCAGCTGGCAGGGCGGCCTGAGAAGGGGAGGGGGGAATGCACCAGCACAGGAACCATGGAACCAAGGGACCATTGTGACACCGTGGGGCCTCATGGAACCGTGGAGACCCTTATGACACTTTGGGGTGTCATGGGACCAAGGGACAGTTGTGACACGGTGAGACCCCAGGGAGCCAAAGGTCCATTGTGACATTGGAAGGCCACATGGAATCATGGAGACACCATTAAGAGACTTCACAGCTTCATGGAACCAAGGGGCCATTGTGACACTGTGGGGCACCATGGAATCATGGAGACCATTGGGATACTATGAGGCCCCACGGAATAAGCAAAGCATTGTGACACTGTGAGGCCTCACAGCACCAGTGAGACCATTGTGACCCTGGAGGTCCCCACAGAACCAAGAGAACCATTGTGACACTGTGGGGCCTCGTGAAACCAAGAGGCCTTTGTGGCACTGCAGGGCTGCAGGGAACCAAAGGTCCATTGTGACACTGCAGGGCCTCGTGTCATCAGTGTTCCATTGTGACCCTGTGGAGCCAAAGGAGACCATTGTGACACCGCAAACCCCCAGGGTCCAAAGGTCCATCGTGACATTTTGGGCCTCATGGAACAGAGGAGTCACTTGACATTGTGGGACCTGGGAACCACAGAGACCACTGGGACACTGTGGGGTCCCAAAGAACCAAGGGAACATGGAACAGGTCTGGCTGGTTTGACCTCCAGGGGCTGCCTGACAGCTTGGCACCTGCAGGGTCTCTTCTCACTGGGGCTCGGGGCTTTCCTTCCTATAGAAAAGAACTGTCCTTCTCCTGCAGGTGTCAATGGCCATATTGGGATTTCACCACCAATGTTGACTGTTGTGACAGACTGGAGGAGATTGCTGGCTGGAAACATTTCAGTGTGGGGGAGGAAGGGGCAGGTCCAGCCTTGCCCTGCCCTGGAACCCCAGCACTGCCCTGCCCTGGAACCCCAATCCCCCCAGAGCCTCTATCCCAGCCCAGCAGTGTCTGCCAGTCCCTGGCACAGCACAGGCAATGCTGCACAGCCACCTCTGGAGCCCCAGCCCAGCTCCTGAGTGACCAAATGACCCCAAGTCCCACCTGGGGGAAGGGCCCAGGAGGACCAAGGGGTATTTAAGGCTGACCACAAGGCAAGCACACATCTTGACCCTTCCTCCTCTTGGAATTTCCAGCTGAACATTGCTGGAATCCAGTGGTTGGTAGCTCTGTGTGTGCTTCTCTAAGTATTATTTTTCTCTCTTTCTGTGTCTACTTCTTCTGTTTCTGTCCTCTTGCAAATTTTGATTATCTTAAAATTGAACAGACTTAGAGTTTGTGAAGTTGAATGGGCCAAGTTAATGCCTTGAGAAGTGTTTTTTGTTGATTGAATGCCATATTAAAACATTTGCCAAAGTTTCTCTGATTTTTCTAAATTTCCCAGTAAAGGCTGTTTTGTTGTTTAGAGCTCCTGAGTATCTCTTGATAGTATTGCTCCAGTCCATCCAACTCAGAGGACAGAAATAATTTTCATTCCTTTTGAATGTCACCTTGAGAGAGTTTTTTAGTGGATGGGGGTCAGGGCTTGTGTGTCCTGCTTGGCACAGCCCAGGCAGGGCTTTCACAGCCCCATCCCACACTCCATTTCCCAGCTGGAGCCGCTGGTGCCTCTGAGTTCTGCTGCCCCAGCCCCAGGGATGCTCTCCTTGTCTGCCCATTCCCCCAGGGCCTCTGGGCAGGGATGGCCTCAGTGGGGGCTGCTGACATCCTCAGACACTTGGAGGCTGCTGCTGAATTTTCCTGCTCCAGAGGCTTCTTCAGCCTTCAGCTCTTCAGTTCAGGAATTCAGTGCGCCAGGGCTCATTAACATTCAGAACACCTTAACAAGCCAAGCCTCTGGGAATAATTTGATTTATGTTTTCAAATCCTTTGTGGTTGGTTAGGCAGATTCCATTAGTGTAATTGAAATGAATGAATTTTATTTACACAGGGAGTGAGGAACCATTTTTTAGGTCCCATTTTGATTTTTTAGTTAATACATTGATATGTGCAATCTCCAATTGACACTGAATCCAAGTACCTCCTCATCCAGTTTGAATAGATATGAAAATAAAGACCCTTTATGGCTGACAATCCATCAGACTCTGTCCCTACCCTCACCCCACCATTTCCCCCATCCCAGCCCTGGCACTCAGAGCAGCCTTGTGCAAATCTGAGCTCCCTCCAGCCCAGGCTGCACCTGCAGGTTTCAGCTCCTTGGCTCCCACTCCCACCTGCTTTCCTTGGAGAAGGAGCTGCCTGAGACACAGAGGGATGTTCATTTATTGCCAGCCAACAAAGCCTGGGGAAGGCACAGCTCCATCCAATGCAAAAGTCATTCCTCTGCTGGCTATTAAATCGACTGTGCACAGCAGACAGTCTCAGAGCAGTGGAAAACACCTTCTGTGCCCAGCACAGATCCCAAGGTCCCCCAAAACCTTCCCTGCCCCAATTCTGCCCAGATTTGCTCTTTGCACACACGAGTCACAGGCTGAAGTCAGGAGCTGCCTCCATGGCCAGAGGGAGGAAAAGAGGGAAAGTAGATGAAGAGCTCTCCTGTGCAGAGCCAAGGTCCAAGTGCAGCCCCTGCAGTGGGAACCACAACTCATCAGGTTTGTGTCCTTTGGGCTCAGGGATGGTGACACTCAGAGGCACAGAAAGGTTTCTTGCCAACGAACAAAAGTTAAACATTTGATCAGTTTAATAACCATTTCAGCTCTTCCCTCAGCTCTCTGTGATGCCCAGCAGCATCTGACATGTCCCTCATCCACAGGGGATTTCTGTACAGGAACAGTTTTAGACAAAGACATAGGAAATGGTAATTCTGTGATGGATATAAACACAATAAGATATCATTCATATTTATTCGAACTTCAGAAAGATAGGGTCATTCCGTGTTGTTCAAAGCATGAATCGAGTCACTTGAGAGGCCCTTGAATGACCAAAGAGCACCTAGAGGAAGAAATCTGGGGGCAACAGTTAGGACATAGAACCAGCTGGTCTGGTGAAGAGATGCCCTAAGACATGACCATTTCAACAGGAGAACTGGAAACCCCTGAAGAAAGGGGGAGATGTTACAAAGAGAATACTGGTGATTCAAGAAGATGGGAAGATCAGTATTGCTTCTCTTTCCCCAACAGTACACCTCCAGGAAATTCCTGTTACTGGTGGGGAAAACTTTGATATTTTTTAAAAGTAGTGAACTGACCCAGACAATAAAAATGTCCTTGTATAACAAGAAATGTACAAGTATTAATACCTGTGTCCCTTTGCAGGCAGACATCAGCTGTGTGCCCATGAACAGGTAGTGCCACTTGTGCCCTGAGGTGCCGAGCTGGGATTGGATCTCTCAGAGAGGAGCTGAGGGAGAGCAGAGCACCTTGCAAGCTGCAGGTCCCTGCCAGCCCCGCAGGGCTCCTGTGCCATCAACATCTGCTCTGCTCCAGTCTGGAACAGGGCCCAGCACGGTGCTGGGATCACCAGAGAGCTGAGGTGTGTGCTGGAATTCCATGCCCTCCCCATGGCACAGCAGCCCTGCATTTCCCTGCTCCAGCCTTGGTCTCCAGCACAGCCATGGACACTGATGGTTCCTGTGCCAGGCTCTCCCAGCCCAGCCCAGCTCCCTGCCAGCTCTGCCAGCTGCCCTGAGCTCTGGGCAGCACCAAGGGCCTCTCCCCAGCACAGCCCAGCCGGCTCTGGCCCCACAGCTCTGCTCAGCCCAGGCTGCTCTGAGCACTGCCCCACGGCCTCAGCCCCTGCCAAGGGCACAGCAGCAGCTGCAGCTCAGCCAGGACTCAGCCCCACCATGGGGGAAGGGGCTTGGCCAAGGCCAAAGGAGCTCCCTGGCTGCCCTGCTCCCCTCTGCCTGAGGTGCTGAGAGCTCTGCAGCCCCTCCTGCCATCCCATCTGCCCAGGCCAGCACAAGAGCCCCGGCCCTGGGGCCCTCCAGAGCTGCTCCAGCTCCAGGCCCAGGGCCCATCCCAGAGCTGGGGCAGCCACAGAGCTGTGCCCATTTCTGCTCATTGCTGCTCTGATGGGGATGCATCCTCAGCCACTTGGGGGTTGATGATGAATTTTCCTATTCCAGAGGCCTCTTCTTTCCTGAGCTCTTCAGTTCAGGAATTCAGTGAGAAAAGCACATAAACATTTGTTCAAAACATCCAAACAATAGAAGCTGCTGGAAATAATTTAAGTTTTCAGTTCTTCTGTGGTTAATTATACAGATTTCAGAAGTATATTCAAAGTGAATTTACTATATTGAAAACAATACAGAGAAAACAGTTTTGTCCTGTTTTCTTTTCCTGTTTATAGATTGATATCAGCAGTTGCTATGGACCCCCAGCACCTTATAATGAATTCTGAACAAATACAAAAAATCAAGACCCTTCATGGCTGACAATCAATAACACTTAGGTCCCCACACTCTCCACACCAAGACTGGTGTGGGGTCTGGAGCACAAGTCCTGTCAGAGCGACTGAGGGAGCTGGGGATGTTGATCCTGGAGAAGAGGAGGCTCAGGGGAGACATCATGACTCTCTACAATTCCCTGACAGGAGGGTGAAGCCAGGTGAGGGTCGGGCTCTATTCCCAGGGACCAGGGACACGACAAGAGGACACAGCCTTCAGCTGCACCAGGGGATGTTTACACTGGGCATCAGGAAATATTCTTCACACAAAGGGGGATTGAGCATTGGAATGGGCTGCCCAGGGAATTGGGTGAGTCACCATAACTGAAGGTGTTTCAGGAAAGACTGGCTGTGGCACTCAGTGCCATGGTCTTGGTGACAAGGTGGTGTTGGGTCCCAGGTTGGACTCGATGCTCTCCTAGGCCTTTTCCAGCCTGTTTGATTCTCTGGTGATTGTGACACTGCAGGGCCCTGCGGAAGCAAGAGGCCATTGTGACACTGAGGGGCCTGGGGGCACTGAGAGGAACATGGTGACACTGTGTACGACATGGCACCATGGAGCCACGGGGCCACTGTGACACTGTGGGGCTGAATGGAAGCAAGGAATGCATTGTGACAGTCCGGGTCCTGGTGGGATCACAGAGGCCATTGTGACCCTGCAGGGCCTTGTGGAACCATGCAGAGCTTTGTGACAGAGCAGGACCTCATATCATGATGGGGCCATGGTGACACTGCAGGGCCCCATGGAACCAACGAGCCAGTGCTGCTCCTCAGGGACTCATGGAATGTAGGAAACATGTTGGACACCGTGGTGGACCTTGGGACCAAGAGGCCATTGTGACACTGTGGCACCAAGGAGAGCATTGCTGCCTTGCCAGACCTCATGGAACCAAGGATCCCCTGTGACACTGCAGGGCCTTGGGGGACCATGGTGACATTTTGACACTGCAGGGCCTAAGGATCTAAGGGACTTTGTGACACCAAGGGGTCTCATGGAACCAAAGGGACATTGTGACACTGGGAGGCCTCATGGAATCATGGAGACCATTGGAGCACTCTGGGTCCTCATGGAACCCTGGAGACACCAAGTTGTCTGGGAGTGTTGATCTGCTGGAGGGTAGGAGGGCTCTGCACAGGGCCCTGGACAGGCTGGATCCAGGGCCCAAATCCAACAAGGTGAGGTTTAACAAGTCCAAGTGCCGGGTCCTGCACTTTGGCCACAACAACCCCTGCAGCGCTACAGGCGGGGGACAGAGGGGCTGGACAGCAGACAGGCAGAAAAGGACCTGCAGGGACTGATGGACAGCAGGCTGGACATGAGCCAGCAGTGTGCCCAGGTGGCCAAGAAGGGCAATGGCTCCTGGCCTGGATCAGGAATGGTGTGGCCAGCAGGAGCAGGGAAGTGATTCTTCCCCTGTGCTCAGCACTGGTTGGGCAGCACCTCGAGGGCTGTGTCCAGTTCTGGGCCCCCAGTTTAGGAAGGGCATGGAGGGGCTGGAGCATGTCCAGAGAAGGGCAACAAGGCTGGTGAGGAGTCTGGAGCACAAGTCCTGTGAGGAGCGGCTGAGGGGTCTGGGGCTGTTTATCCTGGAGAAGAGGAGGCTCAGGGGACACAAGGTGGTGTCAGGGCACAGGTTGGACTTGATGATTTCCAAGGTATTTTCCAACCTTGCTGATTCTGGGATTCTCTGAATCCACCCTTGGAGCAGTCACAGGAGGAGCCCTGGGCCTCCTCTTCAGAAGCTCCAGCAGCCCAGGTCCCTCAGCTTCTCCTCACAGCCCCAAAGCCCATCCTGTCAGTCCTGCAGAGCCTCTGCAGCTCCTCCTCACTGCCCAGAACAGGGAGCCCCACAGCCAGACACAGCAGCCCAGATGTGCCCCCCTGGCCTGGGGTGCCTCTGGCAAGGGAGCAGCACCAGGCACTGCAGGAGCCTGCAGACAATTCCTGCAGCATTTGTGGGATGATCCTGCTCCCCAAGGGACGTTCCCATGGTGCCAAGTCAGGAACTGCAATGGGGAGTGGGGCCAGAGAGGAAAGGGCAAACAGGGATGGGCTGTGGGCAGGGGAGGGAACAGGGGTGGACAACAGGAAGAAATTGTATCAGGAAGAAGAAAGAAAGCAAAGGTGAAGCTAAGGAAATGCTCAGGGCAGTTTGGGGGTGGCTGCCAGGCAGCCCTAGCTCTGACCAGTAGCATCTGCAGTGGGACAGGAAACTCCCAGCTGATGGGAACAAACTTTCTGGCTGACTGCAGAGGCCAGGACAAAGCTGAGTGGTTTCCCTGGTGTCCCCCAGCCCTTCCTGGCCCCAGGGGCTGATGGCATTTGTGCTGCCTCAGGTTCATGTCCCCACAGCACCAGCATGGGGGTGCTCCCGCCTGCTGTGTGCAATGCAAACAGGGGCTGCTGAGCCAGATCTGCTGTGTCTGTGCCTGCAAGGATGCGGCACCTCTGTGAGCTGGGGGAGAGGCCAGGGCTGCAGAGGGGGGATGTTGTTGGCAGTTCCATGAGGACGCTCTGGGACGCTGCCCTGGGCTGTGCAGCACTGGGAATGGATCAGCCCCTGCTCTGCTGCTCCTTCCCGTCTCCCCCAGGGCCCTTGCAGAGCACCAGCCATGCTGTTTGCCCCCAGCCTGCCCACGGCCAGCCTGGGGCTGCTCACGGGGGTTTTCTGTGCTGAGCATTGGCCTGGCCGTGTTCTTGAGAGAGCCTGGGCAAGGAGCCTGGAGCCCCCAGGCCCTGGCCTGAGGCGTCAGCGCTGCCCCAGCAGTGCCCATGGCCTGTCCCTGCTGCAGCCCCGGCACTGCCACCCCCAGGACTGTGCCCGGCCCCGAGAGCACTCAGGCCCTGCAGCAACACCAGGGCCACCAGGGCAGCGGGGCAGGGCCACGGGAGCAGCACTGGCAGCACCAAGTGCTGCTGCTGCTGGGCACAGCTGCTGTGCCAGCCCTGATCTGCCCCAGCTCTGCACACAGACATTGCTGCTGCAGCTCCAGAGAAGGCAACAAAAGGGCATCTCTGAAGAAAACTCTGCTAGGAGATCCTTAAGTTCCTTGAAAGCCACCATGAGCACAGACCCGCATTGACAGTCTGTGGCCACAAGGAAGGTGGGGAGAAACAAAATGAGAAATGGCACAAATAATGGCCTTTCTTTCTGGACAATGTGAAAAAATTTAAACAAAGAGAAAAAAACACAAAAATAAACCAACTAGAAGTAAAAAAAAAATACTTTTATTACAAGTGATTTGCAGAAATTGGCCAGCTGTTTAATGTTTCTGAAAGCATCCAGTCATCAGCCTCCTCACTGCAGCCTTGAGCTCCTGGTTCCTCAGGCTGTAGATGAGGGGGTTCAGGGTTGGCGGCACCACCGAGTACAGAACTGACAGGGCCAGATGCAGGGATGGGGAGGAGATGGAGGGGGGCTTCAGGTGAGCAAATATAATAGTACCGGCAAATAGGGAGACCACGGCCAGGTGAGGGAGGCAGGTGGAAAAGGCTTTGTGCCGTCCCTGCTCAGAGGGGATCCTCAGCACAGCCCTGAAGATCTGCACATAGGAGAAAACAATGAACACAAAACAACCAAGTGCCAAACAGGCACTAACAGCAAGAAACCCAAGTTCCCTGAGATTTGACTGTGAGCAGGAGAGCTTGAGAATTTCTGGGATTTCACAGAAGAACTGGCCAAGGGCATTGCCATGGCACAGGGGCAGGGAAAATGTATTTGTCATGTGCAGCAGACCATTGAGAAAGGCACTGGCCCAGGCAGCTGCTGCCATGTGGGCACAAGCTCTGCTGCCCAGGAGGGTCCCGTAGTGCAGGGGTTTGCAGATGGACACGTAGCGGTCATAGCACATGATGGTCAGGAGGAAATACTCTGCTGAGACGGAGAACATAAAGAAAAAGAGCTGTGCAGCACATCCTGTGTAGGAGATGGTTCTGGTGTCCCAGAGGGAATTGTGCAGGGCTTTGGGGACAGTGGTGCAGATGGAGCCCAGGTCGCTGAGGGCCAGGTTGAGCAGGAAGAAGAACATGGGCGTGTGCAGGTGGTGGCCGCAGGCTACGGCGCTGATGATGAGGCCGTTGCCCAGGAGGGCAGCCAGGGAGATGCCCAGGAAGAGGCAGAAGTGCAGGAGCTGCAGCTGCCGCGTGTCTGCCAGTGCCAGCAGGAGGAAGTGGCTGATGGAGCTGCTGTTGGACATTTGCTGTGGCTGCACATGGGCACCTGTTCAGGGAGAAAGGACAGTGAAGTGTTAAAGGAGATATCTCTAAGTAAAATCAAAGACATTTCACATACACCTCTTTTTTCTGTGACACACACGGACATATTTTTGCGTTCAAGAGTTCTGCAGATTACTTTTTAAGCTCCCACCATGTCTCTTCTTGTGTTCTTGGGTATCAGAAAACTGTAGCATTTCTCCTTCCTCCAGGGAGAACAAAGCAATTTCTGTGAGGCAAAGTGATAAGTGGAGACTGAGGGGAGATGGTCTGTCCTTCTGACGCGTTCAAATTTCTCTAGGCTTTAACCGCTCTCAGTTAGAGGATGATAACCTTCCCACACTTCCCCTAAAATGTCACCAGGTACGGCTGAGGGCAGATGGATCCACCAAAGTCCAGATCCACCATTTGGAGCCAAGGACTCACGTTGCTCATTTCACCAACCCAGCAGCATTTTCAGTGTCACAACACCTCTGCCTTTCCCTATCAACCTTATGCCTCAAAGATGCTCGAGGACAGGTTTGCATCCTGCATTGAAGCTCCCAGCTTGGACTGAAATTTCAGGGACACTTCCAAGTGTCCCTCTGATGGCACTGGATGAAGGGAGGTGCAGCTCCTTCCCTGTCTGCACTGCCAGCATTGCCCAGAGCCGGGCACTGGGGACAGCTGTGTCACCCTGAGCCAGCTGTGCCCCTGCCAGAGCCCCCAGTGCCGGGCAGCTGCTCCCAGCCCTGTGCTCTGCAGAGGGAACTGGGCCCGGGGCTGCAGAGCTGCCCCACGACTCTGCTGCAGCTCTGCCTGCACAGGAGGGGCTGCACGTCTTGGAGCCCCGGCCCTGAGGGCAGAGGCTTGGCTGGGGCACAGGAGGGAGGGGGCTTGTGCAGAGGGAGGGGCTGCACTGGAGGGGATCCTCTGGACATCTCTAAACTCTCCCTGCCTCAGCATTTCTGGGTTTTGTTTTCTCTCCTTCCCTGATCTTCTCTCTGCTTCCTGGAGATTTTCCTCCTGCAGGTGTTTCCCTGTGCCTGATCTCTCCCTGCCAGAATTCCTGCATCCCAAATGTCTGTGCACTCTCCATGGCCTGACAGAACCCTGCCAGTTTGCAGGGCACTGGCTGGGGGCAGGCTCTGTTTGCAGCTTGGAGAAAGGACAGCTCAGACTGAGCCTGATGACTCCAGCAAAGGTGATGCTGCTGCTGTCCATGGACAGAGTGGCTGAAAGCACATTAGGGATCTCCTGTGACCCTATTGATAACTAAAAGTAACAGTTCAGATACGTCAGGTGCTTTTCAAAATTCAAAACACCATTAATATTTATCCCCCATGCCTGCTACTCTGCAATAATAGGAAACGGAATACAAATTTTTAGAAAATTTCCACATTTTTATCAAAATCCTTGACTTGGGAATATTCTATGACTGATTGGAACCCTCTCAACACGTCAGAGCTTCATGAGCATTTCACCTCCCCTGCACCAGAAACACTCAGAGTTGTACTCACAGGGTCTGTGGGCATTGGGATGTTCCAGCTTTAGGAGATCACTCCAGGAGCTGCAGCTGCATTGTCCTGCAGCCAGAGGTTCCTGTGCCAAGGGCTGGCAGTGATTCTGCCCCAGGCACTTCTCAGCCCCTTCCCAGCCCTGACTGATTGAAGCTCTCTGTGCCTCTGTGCTGTGCCCGCGCTGGCTGCAGGCAGTGCCCCAGCCCTGCTGGGCTGGGAGAAGAGCTGCTCAGCAAGAGAAATGTGCTTTTGAAGCTCTGCTTGGTTACCAGGCTCACCCTCTGTGCCAGGAGCCCGGCCCAGCTCAGCAGCACAGACACAGCACAAGGACTTTAATGACCCTCTGGGGCTTTGTGCTCAGGCCCTGAACATCAGGCCCTGAGAAGGGAGCTGCAGAAACCTCTCCAGAACTCCAAGTCAGAATCCAACTCCAAAGTTTCTTGGACTTTTAATGGGTCCCACTGAGGGACACGACTGAGAAAGTGTCCCCAGGCCCCAGGCAGAGCAGAGAACTGGAGGCACTGATGGCAGGTGGGGACAAAGAGAAGCCAAGTCTTGGTGCCCTGGGGCACAGCAGGGTCTGTGCCACCAAGGGCTGTGAGGAGACACCTTGTCCTGAGGCTCTGGGGCCTCCTGGCACAGCCCCAGCCAGGCTGGGCACTGTCAGCCCCTGGTCCTGCCCTCAGCATCCCCCCATGCCCACATCCCAGTGGGGTCAAGGATCTGCTGGAAGGAGTCCCTGGGGAGCCTCGGTCAGGAATGGCCCTGGGGGCTCCTTCATGCTCCCAGGGACTGCAGGTTTTTCAAAGGACTTTGGCTTTTGCTTTTGCCTTGGAATCTCTGAGAGCTTTGTGCAATCATGGCCTCCAATTATCTGTTGTAATTAGTCCCTGGAGAGGCTTTGTCAGGAACAACACTCAGTGGGGTGCAATGATGCTTCAAGGTACTTCAGTTCTTTTAAGGAACTTGGTGTTTCCCTTTTGATACAGACTTTATGAGATACTGCAGTCAGAACCTCAAATTATCTATTTTAATTAGTCCCTTGAGTGCTTTGCATTGACACTCAGTGGGGCTCATTAATACTTTGAGCAACTCAGCTTTTGTAATTTACTTTGGATTTGTGTTTCCATACTAAGAGGTTTTTGTGCCATTTTGAGTCTCTCAGAGGTTTTTGTGCCATCCTGGCCTCCAGTTCTCTCCTCCAAGGAATCTATGTGTAGCCTGTATTGGGGATGGACTCAGTAGGACCCATCAATGCCTAGAGAAACTTTGGGATTTTCTTCTGCCTTTGACTCCTGGACAGGTTTGTGCAATCTCCTCTCAGGACCTCAGGTTCCAGGGCTCAGCTCCAAATGAACCACAGCGCTTATTAGGATCAAAAAAAGTCCTGACAAACAACAGCTCTGCCTTGATTTCCCTCTGGTCTGGGGCAGTTCATCATGAAGTTTCTGTAGTTGTTTTGGTTCACCGATTTGAGATTTCCTGGCCAATGCATCAATTAGTGTGGTGGGTTCAGTATTAGCTAATTACCAGTGCACTCACTAGAATATACTTACTCATTTCCTGCTGTGAGATAGGATTAGGAGAAAGGCAAAGTAGGCTCAAAACTTTAAAAGGGTATAAATAAAATTGTATTAACAATAACTAAATGAAAGAGTAATAAGAATCTGAACAAAACTTTCAGAACACTTCCTCTCTCCATACAATCTGAAAATGTAGAGACAAAACCTAAAATTTTAGTCAGATTTCCACCACTAGAATAGTCTTTCTTCAGTTCACTTAGGGAGAGAAGTGCTTCTTGTTAGAGTTATAGAGACTTCTCCACAAGAAAACAGTTATCTCATGGCTTTTCACTTCCACAAAGAGCAGCTGCCCAGAAAAATCTGTAATTGTCAGGTGCCTCACATTTTTTCACAGCTTTTCCCACAGCTGTGTTTATAGGCCTTATAAACTCATGGGGTATTAGTTTCAAGATGAGCTGTTTAAGAGCAAAGGTTCTCTTCATCTATTTCTGAAATCATCTTCATCTCTGGGAACAGAGATCTTCTTCTCTCCCTGAAGGCACAGGGTCTCATCACTCCTTTTCAAACTGCTTTTGGGATCACAGTTACTGCAACATTTCCTTACTTTAGCATGGAGGCCTTTGCTGAATAAATAATTTCCCCATATTTTCAATGCATTATAGGGAAAAAGAGAGTCTGATGTATCAATGACATTCTTCTCCACAGCTTTTCCAGAGGATTCCAGCCCCAAGATCAAGGCATCTCCTCATCCCTCCCATCAGGGACTCAACTTCCCCTTCCCTGACCTCGGTGTGTTCATGTTGCTCCTCTGTGTGCCTGCCCTGTGTCCTTTTCTCTCACGGGAGGGAGGATGGCAGCACTGGCAGAGTCAGTATCTCCCGGGGCTGCAGATGGTTCCGTGAGCCCGGCCGGGCTCGGTGCTGGCGGCCGGAGCTGTTTTGCCATGGAGGTTTCTGCAGCGGCTGCACTGGGGCTGTGTCAGGCTGGGCCGCGCTGGGGCAGGGCCAGGATCTCAGTAGCCAGGCCAGACCTGACCTGTCTGTCCTTGCTAATTTTGTCTGGGAGCAATCCTTGGATATATGGAATTTGGGATGCCAAATTCTAATTTTGGCCATGGTCCCCGGACATGAAGGCCGGTTCTTTACCACAGGAATGAAAGAACATTATGCCAATGTTTTCTGGGGGGATGAGAGGTGACAACCAGAGGCCAACCAGAGCTGCCAGATTTTTTTCTGAGAGATATCCTTGCATATAGGAATTTTTTAGGTAGAATATCAATTTTGGGAATGAGCATCTGAAAAGATGGACAGTTCTTTTCCATAGCAAGGAAAGCACAGAGCCCCATTGCTCCAGGAGCTGATGAGAAGCAGCCCTTGGCATTCCAACATCAGCCAGACTTGTCAGGTGGCCCCTGGCAGTCCAAGCCAGCCAGACCTGTTCCATGTTTTTCTATTCCATGGGGCCCCACAGTGTCCAAATGGTCCCTAGCTTCCAGGAGGCCTTGAGGTGTCACAATGCCCCCTTGGTGACACCAGGCCCTGAAGGGTCGGAATGGTCTCCATGGTTCCATCAGGCCCCACAGAGTCGTAATGGTCTCTGGGTCCATGAAGCCCCACGGTGTCACCATGGCCCCTTGGTTCCATGGGCCCAACAGTGCCACAATGATCCCCTTGGTTCCACAACTTCCCACAGTGTCACACCGGCCCCTTGGTTCCATGAGGATCTGCAGGGTCACAAAGGTTTGTGGCATTTGTCCTTGCTGCCCCTCACATCCCCCTGCCCCACAAACAGCCCCGAGCCACTCGTGAGGGACAGGCCCTGCTGTGCCAGGCTGGGCTCAGGGCTTGGCCTTTCTGCTTCCCCCAGCCAGCCCAGGCCTTGCTCAGCATTGCAGTTCCCTGCTCTGAGCCTTTGGATCCCTGCAATCCTGGCCTCAAGGATCTGCTCTCACCAGTCCCTGGGAGCCTTTGGCAGTCCCTGCCCTCAGTGGGGCCGAGTGATGCTCCAAGGGACTTGGAATTTTGCTTCTGACTCCTTGAGCAGCTCCTTCAGCCTTCTCTCAGTGCCTGAGGGTCCTGGACTGAGTCCCAAATCCATGTTGGGGATAATCAAAAATACGGAAAGGCCTCAGGGGCACTTTGTCTTCATTCAATGGTCTGCAAATCTCCAGGGCTTGTGCAGCTGATTTGAGTCAGTTTGGAGTTCTTGTAAGGAGGAGGATTTCCAAGTGCACCTCATGACATTTTTTCTTTAATCAAGTGAGTATTCTTAGTTTCCAGTTCAGAGAAGAGCTGATAGAAGCATTCCCCAGGTGATCTTGATGCTCACTGTCTCCTTAGGAGGTCTGGGCATGTAGAAGAATGAACCCCCTGAGGGCTCACCCTGTTTGGACAAGCTGCTCCTCACCCCCAGCCTCACCATGTCTGACATTGCCCACCTGGCACTGACATCCCTGTGCCCTGCAGCAGAACCTTGTCCCTGAGCTCTGCAGCTCCATGTCCCAGCCCATTGCACCGTGTCCCACCTGCTCTCCTCAGGGCTCTGCCTGCACACAGGCCCAGGAGAAGTTTTCCTGTTGGGAAAGAAAGAATGGAAAAGCCTGAGCAGATTTCCTACACAACAAACCCCACTCAGGAGCCACCTGCTCAGTACAGGCTGCCTGGAGTGGTGTCACCTTTCTACAAGGGACAGTGTGACCAGAAATGATCTCTGAAAGCAAAATTCTCTGAGTCTCCCAGCTGGATCCATGTTGCAGATGGAAGCTGCTGGTGCCAGCCTCACCTTTAACTTGTCTTTGGGATGCAAACAGATGTTCCCAAGTGTTTTAAGCGGGATTTGCTCAATGTTTTTATAAATCTTTTGTGTTCCCCATGGAATGAAGGGGACATTTTGGCACTGAGGGGGTGACGTGGAAGCAAGGAGTCAATTGTGACCCTGGGGTCCCATGGAACCAAGGGGCCATGGTGACACAGCAGGGCCACGTGGATCCAGTGGTCCATTGTGACACTGTGAATCCAAGGAGACCATGGAGACACCCCCAGAACCTCATGGAACCAAGGGGTCTATGGTGACCCAGCAGGGCTGCATGGAGCCAATGGTCCATGGTGACACTGCCCATCCAAGGAGGCCATTTGTACACTGCAGAAGCTCATGGAGCGAGGTGGCCATTGTGACACTGAAGAACTTCATGACACCAAATATCCATGGGGACACAGCAGGGCATCATGGAACCCAGGAAGCACTATTGGCAGTACTGAAACTCATGGAACCAGGCGCTGTTGCGGCACTGCAGAACCAACACAGCTGCTGCACCTTGTCCCCTGCCCTGCAGAGCTCCTTGGGAGGCACGGCAGGAGCAGCACTCTCGGAGCCTGGGAATGCCCCTCTGGGATCCCTGGCACACACTCCCAGGGCCTGGAATTCCAGTTCCCAGCCAGGAAAAGATGTTCCTGCCCTTGAAGGCAAAGCTCTTATGAAAGAGCCAAAAGCCAAGTGCAGCAAGATCTTACAGTGAGATTTCACTGCCAGCCTTCACATTTTCACCTGTGGTTGCTATAGCTCATGGATTGGGAATTAAATCAGGGCAGGGACTGTGGTGAGAGCTGCCCTGGGTCAAGGGAGGCAATGAGAGAGAAACAGAGCAGGCAAAGGAAGGCAGGAGAGAAAGGAGTGTTTTGGTTTGGAAGGAGAGGTGTCTGCTAAGGATGGCAAGAGCCTCCCCTGAAATGTAAAAATGTAGACCCTTTCTTTCAGAATTGGTATTAATTTTAAATTAAGGGGGGCTCTCAGATAAAAATATGGGAGCAGGAATCACAATTTTTTTTTTAATAGGGAAGAAAATTAAAATATGAACAATGCAGTGAACCAAAACAACACTGACAGAGTCAGAATACAACCTGACACCCTGCTGGACAGGATGTTGGCCACAGTCTAATTGGAATTGGGGCTGCAGTCCTCCTGCAGTGTCAGGTGTGGTTCTGTTGGAGAAGTGATCCTGTAGGAATGGGAATCTTCTTCTGAAGAGGAAGGAGCAGCTGTTCCTATGGGAAAATCCAGCCCAGAAAAAGCTGTGTTGGTGGGCCAGAATCTCAAGACTAGATGCAAGTAGGAATGCTTGGCTCCTCCCTCTGGGCGGAGCATCTCACAATGGGGTGTTACAGTTCTTATCAGTCATGCAGTGACATTCAATAGCCCATTATCAGCAGATGTCTCCCCTGAGGGAGGATGGATCGTGGAAGAGATAAGGAAAAACTGCCCACTTAACACAGGACAACTGCCATACAGATGGCAAAAAGAACACATCTTGCTTTTCAGTCTGGGACAGGAGGACACAAACAAAATCAGCTGAGAAGGCGGCACTCTGAAAAACAAACAAGAACTGACAGAAAATGAATGGGACAGAAATCAATAATTCTGATAGTTTTATTTACTATCAGAATGAATCACACCCACCCAGCCTCACACAATCCTTACCGCACAACCTCAAATTTGGATCTCACTTCTCCTTCCAACCCCATCTCACCCTGGAGTCTGAGGAATCAAGTAATTTTGGCACTGGACTGAGGTGGGAACCAGACATTTTGAGGTGTGATTGAGTCATTTTGGGGTGACAGACAAATCCACCTTGACTTTTAGAGCGCAAAATTATGGAGAATACTACCAGATAGCCCCCAAGAACCAACAGATCCTCCAGAATATGTTCCCAAACAGTAAATTCCACCTCAAATACCTCTTAAATGGTGGGACTTTTGACATCTCTGGTCAATACTCTTTTTAGTCATTTTTCAGGTGTTTTTAAGTGATAAAGACAAATCAGAAGAAAATTAGGGCCAAACCAAAACCCAAGACCCCTTGAGCAACCTCTGGGCACCGGACAAAACAAACTCAACAGAAATCAAAGTTAACCCTCCATAAAATGCCTTGAGGAAGATTTGCTCTTCCCACAAGTCACTTGTGATGAAAACGCAAACAAATCCCAAACATTAATAGACCAACAACAGAAACAATTCTGTGGCAATTCCAAATTTCATCAGTTCCAACACAGCTCCAAGTCAGATGCTGGCAGGTTCCAAAAAAAAAAAAAACCATGGAAATTTGGCCCAATACAGATTATTAAAAGGAAGGGAAAGGTCTGTGTAGCTATCACAAAGGTGACAGGGAGCAAGAAAATAATGCTTCTCCCCCCAAAGCCCATGAATTCAGGAGTTATTTGGGAATTTAGCTACTTGAGCTGGGCTTCTTGTAGGACTTTTGATAGCCTTGTGTTCCTCGCTTTGGGGTGAATGATCCTTGTCAGTCTTGCTGGTATCATTTGGTCCCTTTCCTCCAGTGATTTTAACAGACTTTTCAAAGAAGGAAAACAAAATATTTTCTTTACACTGGCCACCCACAAGAGCCATTTTCCTCATAAGTTCTCCCAAAAGTCACTCAAAGGAAGCTGCATCCAGGTTTCCAAGAGTTCCTGCAGAAAGAGCCACAAACTCCTCAGAGGAGAGAACCATGCTGTTGTCAATGGCACTTGGGGTCAGACAACAGTGCCCTGAAATCACTGTGCAAAATAATGTTGCAATCTGGATAATAAAATTGTTAGAGAGATGACTCTGCCCCAATTAAGGTGCTAACGAGACTAAATCCAAAGTGGATTTTATTGAACAGTAAATGTGAGGTAGAGAGAGATGGAAAGAAAAAGAGGAGAGAGCAAGGGAGTGACAGGGACAGAAATCTCCCCTGGGTCAGGGCAAGTGTGACATTGTCCCCTGTGTGTGTGGCCTTCCCAGGGTGGGGGTTTTACACCTGAGCCGGTTTGGGTAAGGGGGGTGGTGTTCACCTCCCACCCCGAGCAGGGATTGCCTCACTGTTTCAGGTTACAGTGTCAGATGTAACCAAAAGTGTTTTCAGTCCCCATCTCCATAAACTGTTATCAACAGGTGGGGCAGTGTTCTTTATCTCTTCCATGGCTCAACCCTGATAACACCCTCCAGGGGCCATCTTCTCTTAATGGGCCATTGAGTGTCACTGCAGGACTGATAAAATTACATCATCCCATTGTGGGATGCTCCGCCCAGGGGGAGGAACCAAGCATTCCTGCCTGGATATAATCTCACCCTTGCCACACCACGATCACCTTGCCTACTGGATTCCCAGAGGACAAGAGCTCCATAAGCACCACTGGACCTTCAGAGGAAGACCAGACCCTTCTACAGGATCGCCACTTTGACAGAATCACGTTCATCACTCCAGCTGGACTGCAGCCACCATTTCATCAGACTGCTACCACCACCCTGACCAGCGGGGTGTCAGGTTATATCCTGACTCTGTGAGTTTAAACCAGTGTTTCTGCATCATTGCCTTGATCTTAATTATCTTATTCAATTGTCCTTCTGGCTTAGACTGTCCCCCTGGTTTGCCTTCCAACCAGTAACAAACTCACTGTGCTCATCCCTTTTTTACCTCCCAAAACAGGATTTCCCATACCCAAACATTCGCCAGATGGAGGAGAAGGTTGCAAGGAAAAGGAAGATGCCCTGGGACACCGAGGCAGGTGAGGAGGAAGTCAGTGCCCCTTTCCCCCTCTCTCCTGCTCCATCTCCCAGCCCAGTCTGGCTCCCAGCTGCAGGACAGCCCCACTGCCGTTGCCCTCCTGCTGGGGACGCACTGTGGGGGATCTCCTTGCCATTCCATCTGGCACGGAGGCAAATCCCATCTACTCCTTGTCCTTCCTCCCCCAGACAAGGAGAAGAAGATAAAGACCAGGGAGGATCAATCTCCGCAGCAGAACCTCTTGGAAGAGGCCATTTTGAGCAGCTCCATGGTGCAGGAATACAACAGTGAGGAAAAGCCCCAGAGATGCCACAGGAGGAGGGGCTGCAATGCCAGCCCAGGGTGTTCTGAGGAGGAAAGTCCCACTCTGTGCCGGGAAGGTGGGCAGAGATTCAGCCAGAGCTCGGAGCTGGTGGTGCCTGAGCAGCATCATGATGGGGAGAAGCCCTACAAGTGCTTGGAGTGTGGGAAGAGCTTCAGGAGGAGCAACAACCTGATCCACCACCGGATGATCCACACTGGGGAATGGGCCTACGAGTGTGGGGAGTGTGGGAAGGGCTTCAGGTGCAGCTCTGCCCTTGTCACCCACCAACGCATCCACACTGGGGAGAGGCCCTATGAGTGTCCCAAGTGTCAGAAAGGGTTTCACACCAGCTCCACTCTCCTCCTGCACCAGCGGCTTCACACGGATGAGAGGCCCTTCTGCTGCCCGGACTGTGGGAAGGGATTCAAGCGCAACTCCACCCTCGTCACCCACCGGTGCATCCACACCAGGGAGAGAGGCCCTATGAGTGCGGGGAATGTGGGATGAGCTACAGCACAAGATCCAACTTGATCCGCCACCAGATCATCCACACTGGGCAAAGGCCATACAAGTGTGAGCAATGTGGGAAGGGCTTCAGCCAGAGGTCCAACCTCATCATCCACCAAATGATCCACACTGGGGAGAGGCCCTATGAGTGTCCTGAGTGTCAGAAAAAGTTTAAGACCAGCTCTAATCTCCTCTGCCATCAGCGGATTCACATGGATGAGAGGCCCTTCCGCTGCCCCGACTGCGGGAAGGGCTTCAAGTACAACTCCTCCCTTGTCAAGCACCGGCGCATCCACAATGGGGAGAGGCTCTACGAATGTCCCCGGTGTGGGAAGACCTTCACCCAGAGCTCTCACTTGACCAAACACCAACGGAGGCACTAGTAAAGGAAGCCCGGTGAGTCCCCCAACTGCATGAAGAGCTTTGTACACTGCTCCAGCCTTATCCCCCATGGGAAGACCCATGCTGTGCACAGGCCTGGTGACCCACATTCGCTGTGATCCATGTTGGGAAGACACCTGACTGGTCATCTTTTTGGTTTGGCCTTAACGTTCTTCAGATATGTCTTTATCAATTAAAACACCTGAAATAGGACTGAAAATAAAGTAATTATTCAGATATTCCCAAAGTCCAACCCTTTAACAGGTATTTGAGATTAAATTTATAGTCTGGGGACATATTCTGAAGGATTTGTGGGTTCTTGGGGGATTTCAGGCTGTGTTCTCCACATCTTTGCACTCCTGAAGACAAGATGGATTGATCTGTCACCTCAAAATGACTCAGCCTCACTGAAAACACCTCAATCTTACCCCAAAAGAGCTCAATACCACATCAAAATGTCTTGTTTCCGCCTCAAAAAACTATAACCCATGACAAAATACCCAATACCACAACCTCCAGGGTGAGATGGGGAACTGTAATTCCATGCCCCTGGGAGTGTGTGCCATGGATCCCAGAGGGGCATTCCCAAGGTTCCCAGGGTGCTGCTCCTGCCGTGCCTCCCAAGGAGCTCTGCAGGGCAGGGGACAAGGTGCAGCAGCTGTGTTGGTTCTGCAGTGCCGCAACAGCCCCTGGTTCCAGGAGTTTCCACACTGCCAACAGTAGTTCCTGGGTTCCATGATGCCCTGCTGTGTCCCCATGGATATTTGGTGTCATGAAGTTCTTCAGTGTCACAATGACCACCTCGCTCCATGAGCTTCCACAGTGTCCAAATGGCCTCCTTGGATGGGCAGTGTCACCATGGACCATTGGCTCCATGCAGCCCTGCTGGGTAACCATGGACTCCTTGGTTCCATGAGGTTCTGGGGGTGTCTCCATGGTCTCCTTGGATCCACAGTGTCACAATGGACCACTGGATCCACGTGGCCATGCTGTGTCACCATGGCCCTTTGGTTCCATGGGACCCCAGGGTCACAATTGACTCCTTGCTTCCACGTCACCCACTCAGTGCCAAAATGGCCCCTTCGTTCCATGAGGAACACAAAAGATTTATAGAAACATTGAGCAAATCCTGTTTAACGCACCTGGGAACATCTGTTTGCATTCCAAAGAGAGGTAAAAGGTGAGGATGGCACCAGCAGCTTCCATCTGCAACATGGATCTAGGGAATGGGCCAGGACAGAGAATTCAGCTGGGAGACTCAGAGAATTTTGCTTTCAGAGATCATTTCTGGTCACACTGTCCCTTGTAGAAAGGTGACACCACTCCAGGCAGCCTGTACTGAGCAGGTGGCTCCTGAGTGGGGTTTGTTGTTCAGGAAACCTGCTCAGGCTTTTCCATTCTTTCTTTCCCAACAGGAAAACTTCTCCTGGGCCTGTGTGCAGGCAGAGCCCTGAGGAGAGCAGGTGGGACACGGTGCAATGGGCTGGGACATGGAACTGCAGAGCTCAGGGACAAGGTTCTGCTGCAGGGCACAGGGATGTCAGTGCCAGGTGGGCGATGTCAGACATGGTGAGGCTGGGGGTGAGGAGCAGCTTGTCCAAACAGGGTCAGCCCTCAGGGGGCTCATTCTGGTACATGCCCAGACCTCCTCTGGAGAAGTTCAGTGTCAGGATCACCTGGGGAATGCTTCTATCCGCTCTTCTCCAAACTGGGAAATAAAAAACCCCACTCATTTGATTGAAGAATAAAAGGTCATGAGGTGCACGTGGAAATCTTCCTCCTTAACAGAACTCCAGACTGACTCCAGTCAGCTGCACAAGCCCTGGAGGCTTGCAGACAATTGAATAAAGACAAAGCACCCGTGAGGGCTTTCTGTATTTTGATGATCCCCACTGTGGTTTTGGGACGGAGTCCAGGACCCTCAGGCACTGAGAGAAGGCTGAAGAAGCTGCTCAAGGAGTCAGGATCAAAACTCAAAGTGACCTGGAGCATCACACGGCCCCACTGAGGGCAGGGACTGCCAAAGGCTCCCAGGTTGTGGGAACTCAAAATGTCCCTCAGATATTTTTAGAGGTTCCAGGCCTTGGTCAGAAGCATTTTTGACCCTGGCAGACAGCTGGAAACAGCTGTGATTTTGTGTTTGAACCATGGAATGAATTACCAAATTTGAAGGTGGAACAAGCAGTCACAAAAGGTTAGATAGAATAGTAAAAGTAGTTACAAAGTAGAGGGGAAATTTTTGTTAGTATTGTACAGAGGGGTTTTAGCACATGTACAGGGGCGGGGTTTTCTATTGTACATGGGGGTCAGAAGTTCTAAGATGGACGAAAGTGGGCTGATCCCATTCTTCCTCCTTCTTCTTCCTTGCCTCCATGTTCTTGGTGATGTTGGCACTCACAGGTTGGTTTAGAGTAGAAAAGCACTTGGTAATATATGTAGTAGGTATCGGGGAATAACTGTAAACATGTAATACATAATATATCTCATAAAAGATAGCAGCAGCCCTGGGCTGGTAGAGAGAAGAAGACACTGGACAGTCAGGGTGTCAGGAGTGTGTGCGTCTCTACCCAGGCCGCTGATCAAAGGGCTGCAGCCCAAGAACCTAATCTGTTAGATAACTAGCAATAAATCCTCTTGAGACCCAACAACAAGAGGCTGCAGAGTATTTCTTTGGACGCACGGGTTGGAGGAGAAGCTTTACCACCACACGAGACCCCAAACCAAACCTGGGGTTCTCACATCTGGCGTCCCTTTGCGGGCATCAGCAAGAAGACCGAAAAGAAACATCAAACAACCTCCAATCTGCATTAGTGGAGAAGAAAAAAAAGAGAAGAGCAGAGCACACACACTCGCAGCAAATTCCAAGAAGAGAGGGAGCAGACAGCTCGAGATAAGAACCTGACCTTCACTGAAACAACTCGTCTCGGGGACTTTCCAGGGAGGAGATGACCCAGAAGCGCACCTGGGATCTCTCACCTGTGACCTGCTGGACGGTGATCAGTGCCATCTCCGGACTGACCTCGAGCCGACACAGCTTTTGGTGAGAACGGTCAAAATTAAGAACATGGGGGGGGAATTCTCCCAAGAGGAAAAAGAAATAGTATCTGCCTTCCAGGGCATCATCTCTGCCCATCCGGTGGAGATTGCTCAAAAGGAGATGAAAGATTTATTATTGTGGGTGAGGTGTAACTTCCCACACTCAGATCCAGATTTATCATTTGAGCCAAATTTTTGGCAGGAAATTAATAAGCAATTATATTATCAGGCTATAAGAAATAATAAGCTTGCCGCAAAACTTTTATCTTCAGCAAGAACAGTTTTAGAGTCACTCTCACAACGCGGCAGCTCAAGCCAGGCAGCTACGGCTCCTGGTGACAAACAGAGCGGGGGACAGTCCAGCCAGCAGCTTGGGACAGCCCCTCTCACCACAGACACAGGACAGGCAGGATTGCTTCCTGTGGAACATCAGGGAGATGATACCCCATCGCGTCCCGTGTCCCCGGGCTCTCACTGTTCCTCAGTTTCCCAAGAGTCCCTAAGCTCCTCCGATGCAGAAATTCCCCAGACAGAGGCAGGCGAGCCAGGCACAGCCGCGACCCTCGGTGGGAGGAAGACATTGCCCAAGTCCAAACTCATGGCAGGGGTGGCAGCGGTGGCGGCTCCGGTGGGGGAAGGTGCGAACGTGAGTGCAGAGCAGGGGGAGGAGGGAGAGGAAAGCGCCTCCACATCTGCGCAGGCTGGGAGTTCAAAACAGCCCGCGCAGAAAGCGAGGCCGGGGAGAGTGGGAGGGGCGGGACGGATCGGGGCGAAAGCGGGGGGTGCGAGTGTGGCGGTGGTACGCTCGGAGCGCCCGGGGACGCGTTCGGTGTCGAGAATCCGTGAGGCCGCAGAAGTGGCCGCCCAAAGGGTGCGGGAACTTGGCTTCCTGACCGCGGCAGCCCGGGCTGCTGAGAAAGCGGCAGAGGGACAGCGGGAGGCGTTCCTCACTGCAGCTCAGGCGGCGGGCACGTGTGTGAAGGTCGAGCAAAACCCGACAGCCACGGGTGGAGGGGATTTCTCACATTTCGAATGCGCGGGACAGGCACACAGGGGGCGGAGCTGGCGCGCGCGGGCTGTGGGTGCTGGCATGGAGCCAGGAGACGGGCAAAGTGAGACGGAGACATCAGGGCTGGAATGGAAACAAGAGGGTGGTTGCGTCAGCCTTGTGGGGGACGGCAGTGGCTCTGATTCGGAGGCGGTGCGGGGCGGAGCGAGGCCAAAGCATAGCCAGGGTCGAAGCAGGAGCGTTCACTCCCCTGAGTTGACGCAGGCAGGGATGGGGCGTGGCCAGGAGGTAAACATTCCTCAGGGCACCGCTCCATCACAGTTCCCATGGCAACAGGCAGCCCAAGCCCACAGTCAGACCCCGTCTGCTTCTGACATGACCAAATTAGAACAGTTGTTACAACAAGAGTCAGTTTCACCAACTGCAGGGGTTGCAAACGTGAATCAGTTATTAGGAGAAATGCTCAAAGGTTTATCAGGAATTAGTGCGGGATTTGCAAATGTAAATCAGTTGACAGAAGAGATGCTAAAATGTTTATCGAAGTGCAGATTGAAGAGCAGAGTGCGGTTCCCACCTCAGCTGGTCAGGCGGCAGCGCCATCTAGCGGCGGAACCACAACATTGCAACAGGCGGCACAGAACATGTCCGGTCAAGGCACTGCGCCACCCAGTGGTGGGACTGTGACATTGCAGGACTTTTTTCCAGTTTCTTATAAGAAAAACTCCAGGGTGAAAAAGGTCACATCTGCACGGCAGCAGGAACCTCCACTGACACCGGAACAGTGCGGGACTCAGGACACTTCTGCTGAGGCGCAGCAACGGGAGGAAACGATACGCATCACCGCTTCAGAGGGTGTTCCAGCTTGGACAATTCCAAAATCAAGGTCTGCCAAACTTTCGGGGCAGGGAGAGTCAATTTTAATATCAAAGGGGGTTGTTGAATTTCTTTTACGATATTTAAGCACAGCCTTGGAGTCACAGCCAGAACTGTTGGTTCATCTTCCAAAAATTTTCCAAATAATGCAAGGCAGTCGTGTGTTTTCCTCCACAGCAGATGCTTCACTTTTCTCCAGAGACTTCCAGCCTTCATCTTCACAGATGCTGCAGGCGCCGTTGGTATCGGTGAGTGCTGCTGCACCAGAACTGCAGCCACAGCAGATGACTCCACTCTACAGGCAAGTACCCACTGAATTTACAGCTTTGCAGAGTGCAAAAGTGGACTGGCAGGACATTCGAGCAGAGTTGGAGAAAGAGAAAGGTTTATTGCAGGGCTTGGGAAATATAATGATGCCGGTGAACTATGATGCTCAGGGCCAAAACCCGAGATGGGAACGCCTGGACCGTGGAGCACTCAAAGATTTAGCTAAGGCCATTCGGGACAATGGGTTGTCATCACCATATTTCAAGCAGATGTTAAAAAGTATTTTTGGCATGTATGATTTAACACCATATGATCCTAAATATCTTGCAACATCAGTTCTTACAGACACCCAATCTCTCATGTGGCAGAAGGCGTGGAGGAGATCCCTGGAGGAGCTGAGAGCCAGATACCAGGGCAGGCCGAATGCGAACCTCACCATGGTGCAGCTTGCTGGTGATCCTCCTGAGGACGATCCAACTCAACAGGCGGTGAGGCTCCTGTGTCACGTGCTCAGCGACATCAAAGAGGCAGCACGGAGGGCGACTCTTCAGATTGCTCCAGCGGGGGTCCAGGACACCATCTACACCGAGATCAAACAGGGTCCTACAGAGCCGTTTTCTTCATTTGTGGATCGTCTTTCTCAGGCGGTGGAGCGGCAGGTGACCGAGGAGGGAGCGAAACCACATTTGACCAAAAGCCTCGCGTTCTCCAATGCCAATCCGGAGTGCAGATGGATCATCAGCATGATGCCGCACCAGGCCACCTTGGCAGACATGATCGAGGCATGCAGCAAGGTGGGGACACCACAACATGTTGCTTCCATCATGGAGGAACACTTGGGGGATCGAATTGAAAAACGTGTTAGGGAAGCTCTTGCAAATTATACAAAGGGCAACCCTAATGCAGAGAGACGGTGCTTTGGGTGTGGGGCACAAGGACATATTAAAAGGAACTGCCCACAACTTGCAAAGACCAACAAAACACCAGATCTTTGCCCTTGATGCAGGAGAGGGAAACATCTCGCAAGTGAGTGTCACTCACAGACAGATATGGATGGGAAACTTCTTCCTATTCCGGGAAATGGAAAAAAGAGCGTGAATCAACGCCAGTGCTCTCAGACACAAATCCTGGCAGTGACACAGAACCAACAGGAACAATCCTCGGGGAGCAACAAACAGAACCCCTCAGCAGAGCAATCTCCAAAATCCCCAGCGACCCAGACTTGGTACCACCCGGATTCCAATGCATCTTGGCAACCTCCAAATTGACGTGTCTTTTGGACAATAGCCATGCAGTGATACCTACAGGTGTCACAGGGACTTCTTGGAAAAGACAGGATTTTTTAATAATGGCCAGGGACAGGAGCAGTATCCTTGGACTTGTTGTTTATCCATCTTTGATTTCAACAAACCATAATGAGGAGTTGATGGTCACAGCAAAAGCCTTGCGACCACCTCTGACAATTCCACAAAACACACCGATTGCTCGAGCCATGGCTTTGCCATCTCACCCAGAAAGGCAAGCCATGCCGGTGTTCAACAAACGGGAGTCTTTTCCTGGTGATCAAGCAGAGGTGCATGCATTTTGGGTGAAACATTTGAGCCGGGATCGGCCCATTGTTACTTGTCAGTTGACTTGTAACGAGAAGACAATTGCTATTACAGGGATGCTCGACACAGGAGTGGATGTTACAGTTATTTCTTACATTTTTTGGCCTTGGGAATGGGACTTGGTTGCACCTTTGGGTTCTCTCACAGGCATAGGGGGGAGTTCCCTGTGCATGCAGAGTGAGAACGCAATTGTTGTCACAGGCCCAGGAAAAAAGACAGCAGTTATCCGTCCTTTCATCGTGCAAAAGCCCATCACAGTATGGGGAAGGGACCTTTTGGCACAATGGGGACTGGAATTAGAATTGGATTTTTAACAGGGGTCACTGTGGCACTCGCCACTTTGAAACTGACCTGGAAAACAAATGATCCTGTTTGGGTGGATCAGTGGCCCCTGGAGCGGAAAAAATTGAGTGCATTGAAAAAGTTGGTCCAGGAACAGCTGCAGAAGGGACACATCAAATCAACAGACAGCCCATGGAATTCCCCAGTGTTTGTCATTCGCAAGAAAACTTCAGGGTCTTGGAGACTGCTTCATGATCTCAGGAAAATCAACGAGGTCATCGAGGACATGGGGCCACTGCAGCTTGGGCTTCCATCTCTCTCGATGATCCCAAGGGACTGGTCACTTGTGATCATTGATCTCAAGGACTGTTTTTTCAGCATTCCACTTCATCCAGATGATGCTCCACGCTTTGCGTTTTCTGTCCCAAGCATCAACAGAGAAGAACCTCTGCAAAGATACCATTGGACGCTTCTTCCTCAGGGACTCAAAAATTCTCCAAGTATTTGCCAATGGTACGTGGCCCAAGCTTTGCATCCAGCACGAGAAAAACATCCAAAACCAAAAATTATCCATTATATGGATGATTTTCTCATTGTGGCACCAACAAAACAAGAAGTGAAAGAAATTCGTGACTGTGTGATTGCGCAGGTGCAAAAATCAGGACTGGAAATTAGTACACCAAAAATACAGGAAATTGCACCTTGGAAATACCTGGGATGGAAGATCACAAAGCAAACGATAAGGCCACAGAAACTGGAAATCAACACAAAGGTCACCAATCTTCAGGACTTGCAACAGCTTTTGGGGGAGATCAACTGGATGAGACCGATCCTGGGAATCACCAATGATGACATCTCGTCATTGCTCGATCTTTTGAGAGGGGACAATAACATCAAATCTCCCAGAACTCTGACGCCTGAAGCAAAAAGGGACCTTGAAAAGATCACAGACATGATTCAGCAGAGACAAGCACATCACTTTGTAGAATCATTGCCTTTTCATTTAGCAGTGTTGGGGGAAACAGCACAGTTATATGAGTTGATTTTTCAGTGGGATTTGTCTCAAATGGACCCTCTTTTGTTGTTAGAGTGGGTTTTCTTAGCTTACAGGCCTTCAAAAACAATTCTTACAGATTTAGAAATGGTAGCACAAATTATTATTAAGGCGAGAACCAGGTTGCTGACAATGTCAAGCAGAGATTTCTCACTTATTCATGTACCTTTAAAGAAAGTGTATTTTGAATGGGTGATGCAAAAATCACAGGATTTTGCAATTGCTTTTTTAGGATATCCAGGAGTTTGTACAGTTCATTTCCCAGCTCACAGGATGTTGAATGCAAAAGTAAGTTTCAGGGAAAAACCAAAAATAAGCCAGGAACTGGTGGAAGGGGTTACAGTGTTCACTGATGGTTCAGGAAAAACTCACAAATCAGTGGTCACATGGCAAAATTCAAAAACAGGGGAGTGGGAATCAGATATTAAAATAGTACAGGGTTCACCACAAATTGTGGAATTGGCAGCAGTGGTCAGGGTTTTTCAATTGTTTCAGGAACCATCAATCTGATCACAGATTCAGCATAGGTTGCAAATGTGGTCAAATGGCTAGAGGGATCACTTTTGAAACACACTGACAATGAAATTTTATATTCATATTTGTCATGCATGAGGACAATCCTAGAAAGTAGAGAACATGCATATCAAGGCACATTCATCACTCCTAGGGTTCTTAGCAGAAGAAAATGCTAATGCAGACAGACTCACAATGACTATGTCACAGACATTGCCAGATATTTTTGAGCAGGCAAAATTGAGCCATGCATTTTTCCATCAGAATGCACAGGCATTGATGAAATCCTTTCCCCTTTCTAAAAGTCAGGCAAAGGAGATCATCAGTGCTTGTCCAGACTGTCAGCTTGTGCAGCCTCCTGCGTCTACAGGAGCTGTCAATCCAAGGGGATTGCAGAGTCTTCAGCTCTGGCAAGCTGATGTCAAAAATACCCATCTTTTGGGAGGCTCAAAAATATCCATGTCTCAGCTGACACATTTTCAGGGGCGATTTTTGCATCATTACATACAGGGGAAACCGCAGAACATGCCTGCAGACACTTTTTACAAGCATTTGCATCACTCGGGATGCCACAAGAAATAAAAACAGATAATGGTCCAACTTATACAGGCAAGGTGCTTGACAAATTTCTGAAAAAAATGGGGAGTGAAACACATTTTTGGTATTCCTTATTCTCCCTCAGGTCAAGCAATCATTGAAAGAACACATCACACCCTGAAATCCCTTTTGGATAAACAGAAAAGGGGAGAGGCAGACTCAACACCGTATATGCGGCTGAACAAAGCTCTGTATGTATTAAATTTTCTAAATGGTTCTTTCTCAGAGCCCACACCACCAATTGTCAGGCATTTTACAAATAGTGCACAAGCAAAGTTAAGGGAAAATCCTTTAGTTTTGATCAGAAATCCAGAATCAGGACAAATTGAAGGTCCATTTACATTAATAACTTGGGGCAAGGGTTTCACTTGTGTTTCCACAGAGTGAGGACCGAAGTGGGTGTCGGCGAGGCACGTGAAACCTTTTCGGGTGCAGACGCAGGTGGACGCAGACCCGAGGAGCAAACAAGAGAGCACGCAGACGGAGGCAGACAAGGACGCTGCAGATGTCTCATCAGACAATGATTGATTACCCAAAGACTTGGGTTTTTTTGGGGGAAATTAAGTGTTTTTTGAGTGTTGTTGTATTGCAGGGTTTCTCGCAAGAGGTTGGGAACATGGACATGGGGTTCAGACAGGCAGTGTTCATGTGCTTCATTCTCTCACCTGTTGCTTTGGGCAATGAGACAGACTTTCCCATGAAACAACAAAGGGAAAATGTGTGGGAAACTCTGGCAAAGGCAGCGGGTCTGGACAGTATTTGTCTGACTCATTTAAAACCGGGGAAACCATTTTCAACATGTTTGGTAGGGATCTTTTTTCCCTCAAACAATATAGTCCGAATTGTGATGATGATGTTTCTACCTGGGACAAGGCTCGAAGAATTTCAGTAGCAATTTTCTCACCCCAAACAGCATCAGGGGTGGCCTTGACAGAATTGGACCACATAGCTTGCTGGATTGAGTAAACACAGTCGTGCCATTTCGTCTGCACTGAGTGACATGTTAACAGACATCAGCAGTGCAAGACAGGCAGTGCTTCAAAACAGGGCAGCAATTGATTATTTGCTGCTGTCACATGGGCACGGATGTGAAGAATTTAAGGGGATGTGTTGCATGAACTTGTCAGATCATTCAAAATCTATTCATGAATATATAAAACAGATAGAAAGTAGTATCACCAAGTTGAAAAAGGTAACAGGATCCTGGTGGGATGATTTCTTTAACCTTTTTGATCTCTCACCAGTGTGGAAAGAAATTTTAAAAATAATATTTTACATTCTTATAGGGCTTGTAGTTCTTCTGCTTGTTCTGCCATGCATTTTCATGTGCATTCGAAGGACCTTGAACAAAGTGGCAAGGCAGGTGTTTTTGGTTCAAACAGGGAGGGGAGATGTGGGAACTCAAAATGTCTCTCAGACATTTTTAGAGGTTCCAGGCCTTGGTCAGAAGCATTTTAGATCACAGCAGGCAGCTGGAAACAGCTGTGATTTTGAGTTTGAGCCATGGAATGAATTACCAACTTTGAAGGTGGAACAAGCAGTCACAAAGGGTTAGATAGTATAGTAAAAGTAGCTACAAAGCAGAGGGGAATTTTTTTTTAGTATTGTACAGGGGGTTTTTTGCACATGTACAGGGGGGTTGTTATTTTGTACATGGGGGTCAGAAGTTCTAAGATGGAGGAAAGTGGGATGATCCTGTTCTTCCTCCTTCTTCATCCTTGCCTCCATGTTCTTGGTGATGTTGGCACTCACAGATTGGATTAGATTAGAAAAGCACTTGGTAATATAGGTAGTAGGTATTGGGGAATAACTGTAAACATGTTATACATAATATATCTTATAAAAGATAGCAGCAGCCCTGGGCGGGGAGGGAGAAGAAGAAGACACCAGACAGTCAGGGTGTCAGGAGTGTGTGCTTCTCTGCCTGGGCCACTGACCAAAGGGCTGCAAACAGAGAACCTAATCTGTTAGATAACTAGCAATAAATCGTTTTGAGACCGAACAAGAAGAGGCTGCGGAGTTCTTCTTTGGACGCACGGGTTGGAGGAGAGACTTTACTACCACATGAGACCCCAAACTAAACCCGGGGTTCTCACAATGAAGTTCTTCAGTGTCACAATGGCCACCTCGCTCCATGAGCTTCCACAGAAGCACAACAGAAAGGCAGCAGATCTATAGAAAGACATGCACACAGGCACAAACTTCTCGGGTTCCAGTGTTGCCAACAGAGGAACCCCAGGAGAAGGCAGGATCCAGACCATGGGTTGGCCTCGTGCTCCGGCTTTTAACCCCCTGGGCCTCCATGGGCCCACCCCTGGGGTGGGACTGCCAGGTGATTGACCAATCAGAGTCAGGGTAGGCACCAGCTGCTGGTGTGTGATTGGTTGACAGCTCAGCCAATCAGCACCGCCCCTGCTGTGTGATTGACAGCTCTGCCAGGCCAGGCTGGGGGCGGGGCTCTGTCCCACCACAAACCAAGGCCTGACCCGCCCCCGGCCCCACACGGGCATTCCGAGCATCCCAAGGTGTCTTGGGACATGGATCTCATCCAGCCTCTGACAGCGACCACGGGGACACTGGGGAACCTCATGGAACCAAGGGTCAGTTGTGACAGTCCAGGTCCAAGGACACCACAGTGACACTGCAGAAATTCATGGAACCAAGGAGCCATGGTGACACCATGCTCCATCATGGAATCAAGGAGACCATTGTGGAACTCAGAGACCCCAAGGTACCAAGGGTCCATGGTGACCTTGTGCAGTCGCAGTGTCACAGTGAGGGTACACGGAGCTGAGGGGCCATTGTGACACATCACGGCTTTGTGGAACCATGAAGCCATTGTGATATTGCAAGGGCTCATGGAATTATGGGGCCATTGTGACACTGCAGAAGCAAGGGGAACATTGTGGCACTCCAGGGCCTCATGGAACCAAGGAGACCATTGTGACACTGTGGGGTCCCACAGAACCAATGGAACATAGAACAGGTCTGGCTGCCTGGACCACCCAGGGGCCAATTCTCATCTGCCTATGAAACACTGGGACCATGTAGTTTTCTTTCTTATGGGAAAAAAACATTCACCTCAACTAGGCGCACATGGCCAAAATTGGGCATCTGACACCAGAATTCCCTATATCTAAGGATAGCTCCCAGAAAAAAGGTGCCAGGACTGACAAATTTGGCTGGCCTTGTCTTCCTGAGGGCTGGCACCTATTTGCTTCAGAAACACGGGGGCTCTGTGCTTTCCTTCCTAATGAAATGGCCAAAATTGAGATTCCACCTCCAAAATGCCTTATGTCCAAGGATAGCCTCTAAACAAAAGGGGCCAGGAGAGCCAGATCTCGCTGGCTTGGCCTAAGGCAACCTCTCATCTTCTTCCAGAACACTTGGACTTCACGCTTCTCTTACCCATAGGAAAAAACCCATCCATCTTGACCAGGCGCGCATGGCCAAAACTGGGATTCCACCTCCAAAACTACATACCGCCAAGGATTTCTCCCAAGTGAAATGCCAGGAAAGACAATTCTGTCTGCTTTTGAACCCTTGGGGGCTGCCTCTCACCTGCCTCGAAACACTGGGGCTTGCTGCTTTCCTTCCTATGGAAAAGAACTGTCCTTATGTATGAAGAAATGACCAAAAATGGAATTCAACCTCCAAAATTCCTTCTATCCAAGAGTTGCTTTCAGAAAAAAGCTACCAGGACAGAGAGGTCTGGCTGCCTTAGGCCTCTAGTGGCTACCTTTCATCTGCCCCACAAACACTGGTGTTCCGTGCTTTTCTTACCATGCAAAGAACAGACCTTCTCCTCCGGGTGTCCATGTCTGAAACTAGGATGCCACCTCTAAATATCCCTATATTCAAGGGTTGCTCCCAGACAAAATCTGCCAGTACCATCAAGTCTGGCTGCCCTTGGCCTCTGGTGGCTGCCCCTGCCACACTGGGGCTCGGTTCTTTCCTTCCCATGGAGATGACTGTGACACTGTGGGCACCTCATGGAACCAAGGGGATTCTTGTGGCACCACTGGAGCCCATGGAACCAAGGGGCCATGGTGACACCATGGGGCTTCATGGACCCAGAGACCATTATGACTCTGTGGGGCCTGGTGGAACCATGGGGACCTTTCCGACCCTTCAGGGCCTGGTGTCACCAAGGGGGCATTGTGACACCTCAGGGCCTCCTGGAAGCAAGGGACCATTGGGACACTGTGGGGCCCCATGGGATAGGAGAACATGGACCAGGTCTGGCTGGCTTGGCCTCCCAGGGGCCACCTGACAGGTCTAGCTGATCTTGGAATGTCAAGGCCTGCCCCTCATCAGCTCCTGGAGCACTGGGGCTCAGTGCTCTTCTCTGTATGGAAATAACTGTCTGCTATTTCAGATGTCCATTGCCAAAATTGGTACCCTCTCTAAAAAATTTCCTATTTGTAAGGGTATCTCTTAGAACACAATCAGGCAGCTCTGGATGGCCTTTGCCTCTGGTGGTCAACTCTCATCCACCCCTAAAACAGTGGCACTCTGTTTCTTCATTCATGTGGAAAAGAACTGGTCTTCATGTCCAGGGACCATGGCCAAAATTAGAATTGGCCACCAAGCTCAGCCGGGCTCACGGAACCATCTGCAGCCCCGGGAGATATTGACTCTGCCAGTGCTGCCATCCTCCCTCCAGTGAGAGAAAAGGACACAGGGCAGGCACACAGAGGAGCAACATGGACACACCGAGGGCAGGGAAGAGGAAGTTGAGACCCACATGGGAGGGATGAGGAGATGCCTTGATCTTGGTGCTGAAATCCTCTGCTAAAGCTGTGGAGAAGGATGTCATTGATACATCAGACTCTCTTTTTGGCTATAAGGCATTGAAAAGTATGGGGAGATGACTTGCTCAGCAAAGGCCTCCATGCTAAAGTAAGCAAATGTTGCAGTAGCTGTGATCCCACGAGAAGTTTGAACCAAGAAAGAGAGCACAGTGATGAGACACTGTGCCCCAGGGAGAGAAGAAGACCTCTGTTCCCAGAGATGAAGATGATTTTAGAAATAGAAGGAGAGAACTTTTGCTTTTAACAGCTCTTCTTTAAACTAATACCCAATAAACTGACATGGCCCATAAACACAGCTGTGAGAAAGGCTGTGAGAAAATTGGAGGGACTTCACAATTGCAGATTTTTCTGAGCAGCTGCTATTTGTGGAAGCTAAAAGCCATGCGATAACTGTTTTCTTGTGGAGATGCCTCCATAACATAAACAAGAGGAACTTCTCTCCCTAAGTGAACAGAAGAAAGACAATTCTAGAGATGGTAAACTGACTGAAAATATTTGTTTTTTTCTCTTTACATTTTCAGGTTGTCAGGAGAGAGGAAGTGTTCTGAAATTTTGTTCTGGTCCTTAATGCTCCTTCTTTTATTTACTGTTAGTAAACTTTTCTTTTTACTCTAAAAGTTTGACCTTTTCCTTTCTCCTAATCCTACCTCACAGCAGGAATTGAGTAAGTATATTCTAGTGTGTGCACTGATAATTAGCCAACACTGAACCCACTACACTAGTCGATGCATTAGCCAAGAAATCTCAACTTGGTGAAGCAAAACTAGTAAAGGAATGTTCATGATGAACTGCATTACAACAGTGGCAAATCAAGGCAGAAGCATGGTTTGTCAGGACTTGCTTGATACTAATGAGCCCCGTGGTGCACTTGGAGCTGAGCCTTGGAACCTCAGGGCCTGAGAGGAGATTGCAAAAAAACTTCCAGAAGTTAAAATCAAGAGGAAAATCCCAAAGTGTCACGAGGTACTAATGGGACTTACTTAGGTCCATCCCCAACACAGGCTCCTCATGGACTCCTTGGAGGAGAGAACTGGAGGCCAGGATGGCACAAAAACTTCTCAGTCTGGAAATGAAAATTCCAAAGTAGCTTACAAAAGTTAAGTATCTCAAAGCATTAAAGAGCTCCTATGAGTGTCAGTGCCAAGCTCTCAAGGGACTCCTTAAAGCAGATTATTGGGGCCATGATTGCACAAACCTCCCACAGAGTCTGTATGAAAAGGGAAACACCAAGTACCTTAAAAGAACTGAAGTACCTTGAAGCATTAATGAGCGTTGTTCCTGACAAAGCCTCTCCAGGGACTAATTACAGCAGATAATTGGAGGCCATGATTGCAGAAACCTAACAGAGACTCCAAGGCAAAAGGAAAAGCCAAAGTCCTTTGAAAAAACTGCAGTCCCTGGGAGCATGAAGGAGCCCCCAGGGCCATTCCTGACCAAGGCTCCCCAGGGACTCCTTCCAGCAGATCCTTGACCCCACTGGGATGTGGGCATGGGGGGGGATGCTGAGGGCAGCACCAGGGGCTGACAGTGCCCAGCCTGGCTGGGGCTGTGCCAGGAGGCCCCAGGGCCTCAGGACAAGGTGTCTCCTCACAGCCCTTGGTGGCACAGACCCTGCTGTGCCCCAGGGCACCAAGACTTGGCTTCTCTTTGTCCCCCCCTGGCATCAGTGCCTCCAGTTGTCTGCTCTGCCTGGGGCCTGGGGACACTTTCTCAGTCGTGTCTCTCAGTGGGACCCATTAAAAGTCCAAGAAACTTTGGAGTTGGATTCTGACTTGGAGTTCAGGAGAGGTTTTTGCAGTTCCCTCTCAGGGCCTGATGTTCAGGGCCTGAGCACAAAGCCCCAGAGGGTCATTAAAGTCCTTGTGCTGTGTCTGTGCTGCTGAGCTGGGCCAGGCTCCTGGCACAGAGGGAGATCCTGGTAACCAAACAGAGCTTCAAAAGCACATTTCTCTTGCTGAGCAGCTCTTCTCCCAGCCCAGCAGGGCTGGGGCACTGCCTGCAGCCAGCCTGGGCACAGCACAGAGGCACAGAGAGCTTCAATCAGTCAGGGCTGGGAAGGGGCTGAGAAGTGCCTGGGGCAGAATCACTGCCAGCCCTTGGCACAGGAACCTCTGGCTGCAGGACAATGCAGCTGCAGCTCCTGGAGAGATCTCCTAAAGCTGGAACATCCCAATGCCCACAGACCCTGTGAGTGCATTCTCTGCTCATCTCCTGTGCAGAGCAGCCAGGGGTGCCCAGGGCTGTCCTGCAGAGCAGGGTCCTGCAGCCCAGGGCGCTGTGCTGGGCCAGGGACTCTGCTGCCTGCCAGGGACAGCTCTCAGCCAGCCCTGGAGCTGCTCCCAGCGCTGGCCAGGAGCTGTGTGGGGAAGGAGCCACCCTGAGCAGGGCAGGTGCTGCTGCTGAGAGGGGCTGGCTGGGGCAGGGCTGCTCCAGCTCCAGACCAGCCTGGGCACAGCTCCAGAGGGCACTTCCCAAAGAAGGTAAGCCTGGGATTGCTGTAAAGATCAGGAGCTTTCCTGAGAGTGTTTTCAATTTTCTTCTTGGAGAAAGATGATGAAGTTGTGATGATGATAAAAATATTTTTGGTTTTTATATATTTTTCATATATTCATAATTCTGTAAATTACTGTTACGTCGTTTTAAAATTATAATCCTTAACTAACTCTATTAAACTCTTAAATAACTCTTTTTAACTACTATTATATATTTAATGTATTTATGATCCTTAATTAACTCTAGTATGTTTCCTTACCTTCTCTTAGATTTTAGAACTATAACCCGTCTAAATACATATTTAAAGTGCTATATAATCTTTTTATCAGAGAAAGAACCCACAAGAAGAGTATTTTGGGTTTTGAATGTGAGCAGTGATAAGAAAAACTGGGACAAAGAAGGCCCTGGACTTATTCCAGTGGGTTGAGCCAGGGGTGTGTAACTGGGTACTGAATCTCCCATTGGATGTTCCTGTTAAATATCCTAAATAATCAACATTAACAAATTATTGAAATCAGAGACTGTGCGTGCCCCATTCCCACAGGGACAACTGGAAGCTTCCAATGAAGTTCTGGTTTTAACTTCACTGTTCTAACACTATTGCAAGGGCTTTTTTTTTTCTCTTTTAATTATAGACAACAGGGGGATGAGAGAAGCAGAACAGGAATTGTAATCCCAGAATGACAGAACATTCTGGGTTGAAAGGGACACACAGGATCATCAAAGGAATGTTTGAACATTTACAGAGGCTCCAGAACTGTGACTTTGGGTGGTCAGTGTCTCTGCTGGGAGCCTCCCAAAGGGCCTTCAGCCACTCCTCAGCCCTGGGCAGCAGCAGCATCACCTCTGCAGGGCCCAGCAGGGCTCTCCTGAGCTGCCCTTGCCCAGCTGCACACAGAGCCTGCCCCAGCCAGGGCCCTGCACACAGGCAGGTTTCTGTAGGGCCGGGCCGAGGGCACACAGGGTGGGATGGGCTCTGTGAGCGCTGGCAGGGACAAGGCACCTCTCAGGAGGGGATGTCCAGGCCCAGGGAGATGCTCAGGGAAGCAGAGGGGGCTGAGCAGAGCAGTGCTGGGGGAACAAGCCCATCCAGCCCCTCACCTTCCCTCAGCCACAGGGAATCCTTTGCCTCTCACAGCTCTCAGTGGCAAATCCTGAGTGCAGCAGGAATGCTGGGGAGTTCTGACCTCAGAAGGCCAGCAATGATGTGTGGGTAGGAAAACAATTCCTTAAACCAACTCCTGCCATTCCATAGACCTGGGAGTGCAGATGGTACCAAGGTTTTCTGCAGTAGGAATGATTCCCCTGACAAATCCTGAATATCCAGCCTTGTCCCTCTGCCAGATGGCCACAAACCCAGGGCAGCAGGACAGGGATGGCTCCTCAAGAGCCCTCATGCACTGCCCTGGCTGCTCCTGGCACACTCGGCCAGCACAACTGGAGCTCAGGCAGGGACCTGGGTGAAGGTTTTCCCAGAGCAGGAACAAGGGTGGGTGAGTCCCAGCAGGACAGGCTGCAGGGAATGGCCCAGGTTTGGCTCCAAGCAGCCCCTCCTGACTTGTCCCTGTCCTTTCTCCATGAACAGGTGCCCATGTGCAGCCACAGCAAATGTCCAACAGCAGCTCCATCAGCCACTTCCTCCTGCTGGCACTGGCAGACACGCGGCAGCTGCAGCTCCTGCACTTCTGCCTCTTCCTGGGCATCTCCCTGGCTGCCCTCCTGGGCAACGGCCTCATCATCAGCGCCGTAGCCTGCGGCCACCACCTGCACACGCCCATGTTCTTCTTCCTGCTCAACCTGGCCCTCAGCGACCTGGGCTCCATCTGCACTACTGTCCCCAAAGCCATGCACAATTCCCTCTGGGACACCAGGAACATCTCCTACACAGGATGTGCTGCACAAGTTTTTTTTTCTTTTCTGTGCTGCAACAGAATATTTCCTGCTGACCATCATGTGCTACGACCGCTGCGTGTCCATCTGCAAACCCCTGCACTACGGGACCCTCCTGGGCAGCAGAGCTTGTGCCCACATGGCAGCAGCTGCCTGGGCCAGTGCCTTTCTCAATGCTCTCATGCACACAGCCAATACATTTTCCCTGCCCCTGTGCCATGGCAATGCCCTGGGCCAGTTCTTCTGTGATATCCCACAAATCCTCAAGCTCTCCTGCTCCAATTCCCACCTCAAGGAACTTGGGCTTCTTGTGGTTACTAGCAGTTTATCATTTTGTTGTTTTGTGTTCATTGTTTTCTCCTATGTGCAGATTGTCAGGGCTGTGCTGAGGATCCCTTCTGAGCAGGGATGGCACAAAGCCTTTTCCACCTGCCTCCCTCACCTGGCTGTAGTCTCTCTCTTTGTCAGCACTGCAGAATTTGCTCAACTGAAGCCTGCCTCGATGTCCTCCCCATCCCTGGATCTGGCCCTGTCAGTTCTGCGTGATGAAATCCTGCTCAGCGTGGGCAACTGAGCCCTTGAAGGACTTAGTGTCAGGTCAAGGCTTGCTTTCCCTCCCAAAGCCTTCCATGGCAGCCTTGGGCAGGAGATCCATCCTCCCTCCCTCCTCCTTCCCACAGACCTGCTTGGAACCACTCTGTGGGCACTTTGCATTCTCTGTGTCTGTCCTCAAGTGCAGTGCCAACCTGGGTCAGTCCTGGCTCTGTCCTGAGCTCCCAGGAGCTCACAGGCTGAGATGGCAACGCTCAGCCACACCAGGGCCCTGCCCCTGCCAGCAGCACCCCCACAAGCAGCAGCAGCAGCAGCAGCAGCAGCAGCAGCAGCAGCAGCAGCAGCAGCAGCTGCAGTTGCCTCTCAGCTGTTGGTGTCCCTGCACTGCAGCCCCTCCCGCTGGCACCAACGTTCCCTTGTGGCCTTGGAGACAGTCCTGAATCCATCCATGGGGTCACAGAGCCATGGAATCTCAGAGTTCCAGGTTCCTGGAATCCTAGAGTCATTGAATCTTGAGAACCACACACAGAGGAGGAGGAGGAGGAGGAGGAGGAGGAGGAAGAGGAGGAGGAGGGGAGGGAGGAGGAGGAGAGTGAGGAGGAAGAGGAGGAGGACAAGGAGGAGGAGGAGGATGAGGAGGAGGACGAGGAGGAGGAGGATAAGGAGGAGAAGGAGGAGGAAGAGGAAGAGGAGGAGGAAGAGGAGGAGGAGGAGGAGAAGGAGGAGGAGGAGGAGGAGGACGAGGAGGACGAGGACGAGGAAAAGGACGAGGAAAAGGACGAGGAGGAGGACGACGAGGAAGACGAGGAGGAGGAGGACGAGGAGGAGGAGGAAGAGGAGGAGGAGGATGAGAAGGAGGAGGAAGAGGAGGAGGAGGAGGATGAGGACGAGGAGGAGGAGGAGGAGGATGAGGAGGAGGAGGATGAGGACGAGGAGGACGAGGACGAGGAGCACGAGGAGGACGAGGAGGAGGAGGACGAGGAGGAGGATGAGGAGGACGAGGAGGACGAGGAGGATGAAGAGGACGAGGAGGAGGATGAGGAGGAAGAGGAGGAGGAGGACGATGACAACGATGACGAAGAGGAGGTGGAAGATGAGGAGGAGGAATACGAGGAGGAAGAGAGAGAACAAGGAAAAGGAGGATGATGATGAGGAGGAGGACAACGAGGAGGACGAGGAGGAGAAGAAGGACGCGGACGAGGATGAGGAGGAGAAGGATGAAGATGAGGAAAAGGATGAAGATGCAGAGGACAAGGAGGACGAGGAGGTCGAGCAGAAGGAGGAGGAGGAGGAGGAGGAGGAGAAGGATGAAAAGGATGAGGAGGACGAGGAGGAGGACGAAGACGAGGACGAGGAGGAGGACAAGGACGAGGACGAGGAGGAGGACAAGAACAAGGAGGATGAGGAGGAGGACGAGGAGGAGGACGATGACCACGACGATGATGACCAGGAGTAGGTGGAAGATGCGGAGGAGGAATAGGAGGAGGAAGAGAGAGAACAAGGACAAGGAGGATGAGGAGGAGGAGGAGGAGGACAATGACAAGGAGGATGAGGATGGGGAGGAGAAAGAGGAGGAGCAGGAGGAGGAAGAGGAAGAGGAGGAAGATGACAAGGACTAGGGCAAGCACAAGGAAGATGAGGAGGAGGAGGAGGACAAGGAAGAGGAGGAAGCAGAGAACCATGAAGAGGAGGAATAGGAGGAGGAAAAGAGAGGACAAGGACAAGGAGGATGATGAGGATGAGGAGGAGGAGGAGGACAACGAGGAGGAGGAGCAGGAGAAGAAGGACGAGGACGAGGATGAGGATGAGAAGGATGAGGATGAGGAAAAGGATAAAGTTGCAGAGGACAAGGAGGACGAGAAGGAGGAGGAGGAGGAGGAGGAGGAGGAGAAGGAAGATGAACAGGAGGAGGAGGAGGACACGGGGGAGAATAAAGAGGAGGAGGACGAGGACAAGGCGGACCAGGAGAAGAAGGACGAGGAGGATGAGGATGAGCAGGATGGGGAGGAGGAGGAGGAGGAAGAGGAGGAAGATGAGGAGGAGGAGAAGGAGGAGAATGAGGATGAGGAGGACAATGAGGAGGATGAGGAGGATAAGGATGCGGAGGATAAGAAGGAGGAGGACGAGGAGGAAGACGAGGAAGAGGAGGAGAAGGAAGAGGATGAGGAAAAGGATGAAGATGCAGAGGACAAGGAGGACGTCCTCGTCCTCGTCTTCCTCCTTGTCCTCCTCCTCCTCGTCCTCCTCGTCCTCGTCCTCCTCGTCCTCGTCCTCCTCCTCGTCCTTGTCCTCCTCCTCCTCCTCTTCCTCCTCCTCCTCCTCGTCCTCCTCATCCTCCTCGTCCTCCTCGTCCTTGTCCTCCTCCTACTCCTCCTCCTCCTCCTCCTCCTCATTGTCCTCCTCCACATCCTCATTCTCATCCTCTTTATCCTCCTATTTCTCCTCCTCCTCCTCATCTTCCTCGTCCTCCTCCTCGTTGTCCTCCTCCACATCCTCATTCTCATCCTCTTTATCCTCCTATTCCTCCTCCTCCTCATCTTCCTCGTCCTCCGCCTCCTTGTCCTCCTCCTCATCCTCGTCCTCCTTGTCCTCCTCATCCTCATCCTTTTCCTCATCCTTGTCCTCCTCCTCATCCTCCTCCTCCTTATCCTCTGCATCATTATCCTCCTCATCCTCCTCATTGTCCTCCTCATCCTCATTCTCCTCCTTCTCCTCCTCCTCATCGTCCTCCTCTTCCTCCTCTTCGTCCTCCCCATCCTGCTCATCCTCATCCTCCTCGTCCTTCTCATCCTGGTCCTTCTCATCCTTGTCCTCCTCCTCTTTATTCTCCCCCTTGTCCTCCTCCTCCTCCTGTTCATCTTCCTTCTCCTCCTCCTCCTCCTCATCCTCCTCGTCCTCCTTGTCCTCTGCATCTTCATCCTTTTCCTCATCCTCATCCTTCTCCTCCTCATCCTCGTCCTCATCCTTCTTCTCCTCCTCCTCCTCTTCATTGTCCTCCTCCTCCTTATCCTCATCATCCTCCTTGTCCTTGTCCTCTTCCTCCTCCTATTCCTCCCCTTCATGCTTCTCTGTTTCCTCCTCTTCCTTGTCCTCCTCCTCCTCCTCATCTTCCTTGTGCTTGCCCTAGTCCTTCTCGTCTTCCTCCTCCTCCTCTTCCTCCTCCTGCTCCTCCTCATTCTCCTCCCCCTCTCATCCTCCTTGTCATTGTCCTCCTCCTCTCCTCTTCGTCTTCCTCATTCTCCTCTTCCTCCCCGTTCTCCTCCTCCTCCTCCTCATCATCCTCCTCGTCCTCGTTCTCTCTCTTCCTCCTCCTATTCCTCCTCCTCCTCCTCGTCTTCCTCGTCCTCCTCCTCCTTGTCCTCCTTGTCCTTCTCGTCCTCCTTGTCCTCCTCATCCTCGTCCTTTTCCTCATCCTTGTCCTCCTCCTCATCCTCCTCCTCCTTATCCTCTGAATCATTATCCTCCTCATCCTCCTCATTGTCCTCCTCATCCTCATTCTCCTCCTTCTCCTCCTCCTCATCGTCCTCCTCTTCCTCCTCTTCGTCCTCCCCATCCTGCTCATCCTCATCCTCCTCATCCTTCTCCTCCTGGTCCTCCTCATCCTTGTCCTCCTCCTCTTTATTCTCCTCCTTGTCCTCCTCCCCCTTCTGTTCATCTTCCTTCTCCTCCTCGTCCTCCTCCTCCTCGTCCTCCTTGTCCTCTGCATCTTCATCCTTTTCCTCATCCTCATCCTTCTCCTCCTCGTCCTCATCCTTCTTTTCCGCCTCCTCCTCCTCTCTGCCCTCCTCCTCCTAATCCTCATCATCCTCCTTGTCCTTGTCCTCTCTCTTCCTCCTCCTATTCCTCCTCTTCATGCTTCTCTGCCTCCTCCTCGTCCTTGTCCTCCTCCTCCTCCTCATCTTCCTTGTGCTTGCCCTAGTCCTTGTCATCTTCCTCCTCCTCCTCTTCCTCCTCCTGCTTCTCCTCTTTCTCCTCCCCATCCTCATCCTCTTTGTCATTGTCCTCCTCCTCCTCCTCATCCTCATTCTCCTCTTCCTCTTCGTTCTCCTCCTCCTCATCATCATCCTTCTTGTCCTCGTTCTCTCTCTTCCTCCTCCTATTCCTCCTCCTCATTTCCACCTCCTCTTCGTCGTTGTTGTCGTCGTTGTCGTCGTCATCAACGTCCTCCTCGTCCTCCTCCTCGTCCTCCTCCTTGTCGTCGTCCTCGTCCTCCTTGTCCTCGTCCTCGTCCTCGTCCTCCTCCTCGTCCTTCTCCTCCTCGTTGTCTTCGTCGTCCTCGTCATCCTCGTCCTCCTGCTTGTCCTCCTCCTCTTCCTCCTCGTCCTCCTCGTCCTCCTCCTCGTCCTCCTCCCCTTACTCCTCCTCGTCCTCCTCGTCCTCGTCCTCGTCCTCGTCCTCATCCTCTTCCTCGTCGTTGTCCTCGTCCTCTTCTTCGTCCTCATCCTCGTCCTCGTCGTCGTCGTCCTCCTCCTCCTCCTCCTCCTCCTCCTCCTCCTCGACCTCCTCGTCCTCCTTGTCCTCTGCATCTTCATCCTTTTCCTCATCTTCATCCTTCTCCTCCTCGTCCTCGTCCTCATCCTTCTTCTCCTCCTCCTCCTCTTCCTCCTCGTTGTCCTCCTCCTCCTCATCCTCATCATCCTCCTTGTCCTTTTCTGAAGAGAGCTTGGCAGAAGAATGGTTGTACAACAGGGGACATGATGCTGTAAAATTAATCCAAGTAGGGAGGGCTATGTGACTGCTGCAAAGTTCGCATAACCCTGAAGAGCAGATAGTGTGCAGAAATCAGGATATTGAAACTGCTTGGTATGTATAAATAGATAGAGAAGAACAAAGAAGTACTAAGCTGTTCTAACTGCAAGGCCAGCTGGACAGGCAAGTATCAAACACAAAGATAGTTTTAAGATAACAGTACAAGTCACATAGCAACCAATCATGAGCTCGGCTTTTGCAATATGTATGAGCTAATTAACGAACATATAGAAACTGTGTAATCTGTCACAATAAACTGAGACTTGATGATCATGATATCATGAGTCTTTTCTCCCGCGGCACCCTCCAACAACTGGTGCCCGAACAGGGACCTCATCCGAGGGTTAGGCGGGAGAGGTGCTGCGTTGGAGTTTGGGTCCTGCAGCTGGAAGGATGGCAAAAGTGCTGAATTGAAATAGAGTGCACTGTGCCCCAGGTGACTGCAGAGGTAAGCCTGGCCGATACGTGCTGCCGAAGCCTGAAGGTGACAGCAACGGTACCGACATAATCATGGAAAGGCAAGCAGCATATTATTTGTTTAGTGCTCCCCTCGCTATTGCATCATGCTGAGTCCTATGGCTTTTTCATTGACCCCCATAGTGTTCATGAACTTTCCGAATGGAGAAAATATAGGGATAAGTTGTGGGAATTAGTGTTAGATGATGACAAACCGGGCAAGAAAATGAGTAAACTTTGGAGAGTGGTTCATAACGAATTGTTAATGTGTCATGCAGAAAAGAGGGCGGTGGAAGTGATACGGACGGCTCGGGAGAAAAATAAGGAATGTAAACCTTTGCTTCTCTCCAGTGAGCCAAACCCTCCGGTTCTCACAAATTTTCCCGTTCCCATCTCTGCTTCTGAAATGCCTGTACCTCCCATAGACACTAGTAGCATTGAGGTGCTGGAAATTGAGATCCAAATTGCTTTATGGCAACGGGACTGGGATCCCAAATTCACTTAGTGTGAACGGGGATCAGGTGGAACAGATCAGAAGACTCCAAACTCCAAATCGGGCCATTCCCGATGGGAGGAAAAAGACTTCACATCGTTGTTTGTTTGCGAGAGTCCGCTGGAGCAGTGAAGACCTCAGCGTTCACGAGGAACCCGAACGGCGGGTGTGGACGTGGCCGGGGCCGGGAGCTGGAGCGGGAGTGCTGCCTTGCCGAAGAAAAGTGAGCGCAGCAACCTGCGGAGGTTGGAGGTTGGCAGAACTAAGGCAGCGGGCTGCAGTGGTGAGCACCGGCCAGCCGCCCGGGCGGAGCGCAGACGCGGCAGCACAGAGCGGCGGGCGCGGGGCCAGACAGAGCGGGGCCGGCCAGCACTGAGCCGGAGGCGAGCCCGGGGCGGAGCGGACATCAGCCGAGAGACGGAAGGCTCCTTGTTGCCGAGCAACAGCGCAAGGGGGGAGAGGGGCGTTCCCGGGGCTCAGCCGCGCTGGAGCCGGAGCAGGCGGGGCGCGGCCGTGGCGGGGGTGTCTCTTCTCCCATCCACAAGGTGACACAACAAGGACAGGAGCGAGGCGGCGCCGCCCCTCATCTCCCCGCAGCGCCCAGCAATGGCGGCGGAGATGGCGGCACAGTCCTGGTTGCCATGGCAGCGACAACGCCGAGAGCAGCAGCGCCACCGGTGGCGGGATCGCAACACTACAGCAAAAATTTCAACAGCATCTTCCCAATTTCTTACAAGAGTCAGAGACATAATGAAAAAGTACAGCAGGACCGAGTGTTTTCCAAGATACCAAGAAGGATGAACATTATGTGAATCAATGTTATTTCAAATATGATATGGATAAAAATCACTGTATAAAGATAGAAATGTTAGTAATGATTTAATTACTAAAAATGTCTCTGAAAACAAAGAGTTGAGAAAATGTCATCTGATAGAATTTTAGTATTGAGTTTGTAATCTCTGTCTTTGAGTTTTTATAGATAATAATATACAATCAATTAGATAATCAAAAGCATAACATTAAGTTTATCATAAATATAGTTTGTATTTAGAAATAAATTTGTTCCTTTCATGTTAAACAGAGCAATCAAGGACATGAGAAATATGAAGTAGGGTACACTTCTGTAATACTAACCTCATTTTTCACCCCACGAGTTACTTCAGTGCAAGCTCTCACACAATTAAAAATCCTAGCCTACTGGACAGAAAAATAAATTAGTATTCCATCTAAAATATTAAGTGAGCTTGCCACAAATATAGGTAGTATCTGTCATGCAGTTCTGCAAAACAGAGCAGCTGCCACTAATTTACTTCTTCTAGCCCAAGGTCATAGTTGTAAAAACTTTGAAGGAATGTGCTGCATGAACTTATCTGATCACTCTACATCTATCCATAAGCAAATACGAAAATTGACTGAGCTAACTCAACAATTAAAGGTGGAGGACGGATTGGGTCTAGAAGGCTGGCTGAAGGGATTGGGGATCGGACCATGGTTAAGAGACATTATCAAATACAGCATAATAGTTCTAAGCATAATTATAATACTTTTGCTTGTTTTGCCCTGTGTGTTTACTTGCTTACAAGGCCTGATACAACAGCTTTTGCAGAAAATGCTGAATGCACATCTTCTTGTACAAAAAGAAAACGGGGGAGATGAAGAGAGCTTGGCAGAAGAATGGTTGTACAGCAGGGGACATGATACTGTAAAATTAATCCAAGTAGGGAGGGCTACGTGACTGCTGCAAAGATCGCATGACCCTGAAGAGCAGACGGTGTGCAGAAAGCAGGATATTGAAACTGCTTGGTATGTAGAAATAGATAGAGAAGAACAAAGAAGTGCTAAGCTGTTCTAACTGCAAGGCCAGCTGGACAGGCAAGTAGCAATCACAAGCAGAGTTTTAAGATAATAGTACAAGTCACATAGCAACCAATCATGAGCTCGGCTTTTGCAATATGTATGAGCTAATTAATGAACATATATAAACTGTGTAATCTGTCACAATAAACTGAGACTTGATGATCATGATATCATGAGTCTTGTCTCCCGTGGCACCCTCCAACATCTGCTGGCATGAAGACTTTTGTCATTAATATCTTGTCCCCAAGGTGCTGGGCGAATGGCTTCCCAGTCAGGGTCCTGAAGCAGAAGTGGCTTTTCAGAGCCCAGCCAGAAATGAGCCCTGAGGCAGCAGCTCTGCAGCGCTGGCCACCAGGCCGGATTGCAAGGGAGGCTTCTGGCCATGCCCTGCAAGCAGCTGCTGTTGCCAAGGTGCCTTTGGTGCCTCGGGCTGTCCCTGGCACAGCTCCCAGCACGGCAATCTGCCCTTGTGCCCGAGGCCTTCCCTGTGCTGGGGCTGGCCTGGGGCTGTTCCTGCAGCGGGACCTGCCCTGCTCCTGGCACAAGAAAGGCAGTTCTTGCTGGAGCAGGAGGCTCTGCCTGCAATGGGCTCAAACCACTCCAGCAAGGCCCTGCTGACTTCAAAATTGCTTCCTAGAGCAGAATATCCTATAATTGTTATAGATTCTGGACTGTGGAGTAAATAACTCTGGTTAAGAGCTTATTGTCTAATCATTATCAGATTGTATTTATATAAATATATCTGGTATTCCATCAGTAATCCTGTGGGACAAATTGCATTGACAGATTGTTCAATTCTACCTGTCCAATCGTTTATACATAAACCTTTGACAAATTCTGGGGCCAGGATTGGATCCAGTCACTCCCAGTCTCCTCTCTTAAAAGGAATTTTAGAAGTCTGGGGGCTCTGCAGGGCTTTTAGAACCCATGGTGGCTGCTGTGTGTCTCCATCTCATGACTCAGCAGGAGTTTCTCCAATAATGAAATAAAGCTTTTGCCTGAAGCTCCCACTCTGCACATGACAGGAGTGTGTGTGACATCCTGGCTCTTTGGCAGCCTGGGGACTCCTGGGATGTCACTGTGGAGCCCCCGTGAGTGCCTGTGACAGATCGGTGCCTTTGCAGCCCAAGGTGCCCTGGGATGTCACCATGGAATGGCTGTGACTGCCTCTGACCACACGGCTCTTTGCCATCCCCAGAAACCCTTGGGAGGGCTCCATGGAGCCCCTGTCTCTGTGTGTGACATTCCAGCTCTTGAACAGACTGGAGACTCTTGGAAAGTCCCCATGGAACCCCTCTGAGGGCCTGTGACAAATCTCATCCTAAGGAGGCAACCATCACCAGGAAACCCTGTTGCTATGGTCAGTTTCCATGGCAACCATCTCCAGGAAACATTTTTCTATGGTCAGTTTCCATGGCAACCATCCCCAGCCCCTGTTGCTATGGTCAGTTTCCATGGCAACCATCCCCAGCCCCTGTTGCTATGGTCAGTTTCCATGGCAAACATCCCCAGCCCCTGTTGCTATGGTCAGTCCCTGGGCAGCTCCATGGAGACCCCATGCCAGGGGTGGTTGCCATGAACACCAGCTCAGGCCTGGAGCCCGTTGCCATGGCAACCATTGGCACTCCCATCCCCAGGGTCATGGATCCAGAACCACAGAATTGGCTGAGCTGGGAGGGACCCATCAGGATCCTCGAGTCCAACTGCTGGCCCTGCACAGGACACCCCAACACTGCCAGCCTGGGCCTGGCAGCGCTGTCCAAATGCTGCTGGAGCTCAGAGAGCCCTGGAGCTGTGACCCTTCCCTGGGGAGCCTGGGCAGTGCCCCAGCAGCCTCTGGGCAAAAACCTTTTCCTGAGATCCAACCTAAGCCTGCCTCAACTCAGCTGCAGCCGCTCCCTCCACTCCTGTCCCTGGGCACCAGAGTGAAGAGGTTCCCTCAGCCCCAGCCAGGGACCCGCTCTCAAGGCTGCTGCCTTGGCTACCAGGGCTGGCACCAGCTGGGATGCTTGGTTTCCACAGGCCGGGGTTCAGGAATGGCATTTCTCAATTTCCTGCTCCCACTCAAACCCCGCAGGCACTCATTGCCCTCCCACCTTCCATTGAAGGAAAAAAGGGAAAGATCTCAGGCTGGGATAAGAACAATTTACTGGGAACAGCAACAAGATAAGGAACAAACAGAAACAGAAAAAATATTAACAACAGAAGGGATAAGAAAAACCAGTTACAGGGAAAACTACATCACCATCAATTGTATCTTCCTGGCCACGTGTTTCCTCCTGCATGGAAAGGACACCCTTCTCCTCAGGTAAAGACAGAGAGAGAGTCCCTTTCCTGCCCCGGTAATGACCTGAGGTGGGAGTGAATGTAGTGACAGGGCCATGGCCAGACCTTCATTTTCTTCAATCCCATATCAGGCCATTGGTAGGGGCAAGGAAAGGGACAGGTGTGTTCCCAGCATGGATCACAGGAAACATGGATCACCAGGGCTCTTCCCAACAGGGTCCTCCAATGGGGGATGAAACTGGAGCAGTGCACAAAGCTCTTCCTGCAGCTGGGGAATTTTCAGGGCTTCCCTTACCGGTGGCTCCGTTGGTGTTTGGTCAAGTGAGAGCTCTGGGTGAAGCTCTTCCCACACTGGGGACACACGTAGGACCTCTCCCTGGTGTGGATGCACCAGTGCCTGACAAGGTGGCAGTTGTGCTTGAAGCCCTTGCCACAGTCGGGGCAGAGGAAACGCCTCTCCTCGGTGTGAATCCGCTCATGCCGGAGGAGATGGGAGCTGCTCTGAAACCTCTTCCCACAAGTGGGGCACATGTAGGGCCTCTCCCCAGTGTGGATGCGCTGGTGTGTGACGAGGGTGGAGTTGTGTTTGAAGCCCTTCCTGCAGTCAGGGCAGCGGAAGGGCCTCTCATCCTTGTGAATCCGCTGATGTACAAGGAGATTGCAGCTATTGTGAAACCTCTTCTGACACTCGGGACACTCGTAGGGACTCTCCCCAGTGTGGATGCGTTGGTGGATGATGAGGTCGGAGCTCCGTCTGAAGCCCTTCCCACACTCCCCACACTTGTAGGGCCTCTCCCCAGTGTGGATGTGTAAGTGGCTGACAAGATGGGATTTGCAGCTGAAGCCCTTCCCACACTCCCCACACTCGTAGGCCCATTCCCCGGTGTGGATCATCAGGTGTCGTTTCAGATTGTTGCTCTTCCTGAAGCTCTTCCCACACTCCAAACACTTGTAGGGCTTCTCCCCATCAGGAAGCTTCTCAGGGACCACCAGCTCAGAGCTCTGGCTGAAGCTCTGCCCACCTTCCAGGCCCAGAGTGGGTCTTTCCTCCTCAGAGCATCCTGGGCTGGCCTTGCAGCCCTTCCTCCTCTGGGATCTCCAGGGCTTTTCCTCCCCGTTGGATTCCTGCGATGTGGAGTTGCTCAAAACAGCTTCTTCCATGAGGTTCTGCTGCAGGGATTTGTCTTTCCTGGTCTCCACGATCAGGTCTTGCTCTGGGGGAGGAAGGACAAGGAGTAGATGGGATTTGCCTCCGTGCCACAGGGAAGGGCAAGGAGATCCCCCCAGTGCATCCCCGGCAGGAGGGCACCGGCAGCGGGGCTGTCCTGCAGCTGGGGGCCAGGCTGGGCTGGGAGATGGAGCAGGAGAGAGGGGGAAAGGGGCAGTGACTTCCTCCTCACCTGCCTTGGTGTCCCAGGGCATCTTCTTCTTCCTCACAACCTTCTTCTCCATCTGGCGAATATTTGGGTACGGGAAATCCTGTTTTGGGAGGAAAACAAGGGATGAGCACAGTGAGTTTTGTACTGGCTTCAAAGCAAACCAGGGAGAGAGTCTAAGGCAGAATGACAATTGAATAAGAAAATTAAGATCAAGGCAATGATACAGAAACACTGGCTTAATCTGACAGAGTCAGGATATAACCTGACACCTCGTTGCTCAGGGTGGTGGTAGCAGTCTGATGAAATGGTGGCTGCAGTCCAGCTGGAGTGATGAACGTGATTCTGTCAAAGCAGTGATCCTGTAGAAGGGTCTGGTCTTCCTCTGAAGATCCAGTGGTGGTTATGGAGCTCTTGTCCTCTGGGAATCCAGTAGGCAAGGTGGTCGTGGTGTTGCAAGGGTGAGATTATATCCAGGCAGGAATGCTTGGTTCCTCCCCCTGGGCGGAGCATCCCACAATGGGATGATGTAATTTTATCAGTCCTGCAGTGACACTCAATGGCCCATTAACAGAAGATGGCCCCTGCAGGGCGTTATCAGGGCTGAGCCATGGAAGAGATAAAGAACACTGCCCCACCTGTTGATATCAGTTTATGGAGATGGAGACTGAAAACACTTTTGGTTACATCTGACACTGTAACCTGAAACAGTGAGGCAATCCCTGCTCGAGGTGGGGGGTGAACACCACCCCCCTTACCCAAACTGGCTCAGGTGTAAAACCCCCACCCTGGGAAGGCCACGCACACAGGGGACAATGTCACACTTGCCCTGCCCCAGGGGAGATCTCTGTCCCTGTCACTCCCTTGCTCTCTCCCCTTTTTCTTTCCATGTCTCTCTCTACCTCACATTTACTGTTCAATAAAATCCACTTTGGATTTGGTCTTGTTAGCACCTTAATTGGGGCAGAGGCATCTCTCTAACAATTTTATTATCCAGATTGCAACATTATTTTACACAGTGAGTTCAGGGCTCTGTTGTCTGACCCCAGGTGCCTTTGACAACAGCATGTTTCTCTCCTCTGAGGAGTTTGTGGCTCTTTCTGGAGGAACTCTTGGAAGCTTGGATGCAGCTTCCTCTGAGTGACTTTTGGGAGAACTTACGAGGAAAATGGCTCTTGTGGGTGGCCAGTGTAAAGAAAATATTTTGTTTTCCTTCTTTGAAAATTCTGTTAAAATCACTGGAGGAAAGGGACCAAATGATACCAGCAAGAATGACAAGGATCATTCACCCCAAAGTGAGGAACACAAGGCTACTTAAATCCTACAAGAAGCCCAGCTCAAGTAGGTAATTTCCCAAATAACTCCTGAATTAACGGGCTTTGGGGGGAGAAGCATTATTTTCTTGGTCCCTGTCACCTTTGTGATAGCTACACAGAGCTTTCCCTTCCTTTCAATAATCGGTATTGGGCCAAATTTCCTTTTTTTTTTTTTTTGTTTTGTTTGTTTTTTATTTTTTTTGGAACCTGCCAGCATCTGAGCTGGAGCTGTGCTGGAACTGATGAAATTTGGAATTGCCACAGAATTGCTTCTGTTGTTTGTCTATTAATGTTTGGGATTTATTTGTGTTTCCATGAGAAATGACTTGTGGAAAGAGCAAATCTTCCTCAAGGCATTTTATGGAGGGTTAACTTTGATTTCTGCTGAGTTTGTTTTGTCCAGTGTCCAGGAGATGCTCAAGGGGTCTCTGGTTTTGGTTTGGCCCTAATTTTCTTCTGATTTGTCTTTATCACTTAAAAACACCTGAAAAATGACTAAAAAGAGTATTGACCAGAGATGTCAGAAGTCCCACCATTTTAGAGGTATTTGAGGTGGAATTTACTGTTTGGGAACATATTCTGGAGGATTTGTGGGTTCTTGGGGCATATCTGGTAGTATTCTCCATATCTTTGCACTCCAAAACCCAAAGTGGATTTGTCTGTCACCTCAAAGTGACTCAATCCTACCTCAAAATGGCTGGTTCTCACCTCAGTCCCATGCTAAAATTGCTCAATTCCTCAGCCTCCAGGATGAGATGGGGTTGGAAGGTGATCGGGCAAAGTGAGATCCAAATTTGAGGTTGTGGGATCAGAATTGTGTGGGGCTGGGTGGTTGTGATTTATTTTCATAATAAATAAAACTATCAGAATTACTGATTTCTGTCCCATTCATTTTCTGTCAGTTCTGGTTTGCTTTTCAGAGTGCTGCCTTCTCAGCTGATTTTGTTTGTGTTCTCCTGTCCCAGACTGAAAAGCAAGATGTGTTCCTTTTGCCATCTGTATGGCTGTTGTCCTGTGTTAAGTGGGCAGTTTTTCCTTATCTCTTCCACAATCAATCCTCCCTCAGGACAGACATTTGCTGATAATGAGCTATTGAATGTCACAGCATGACTGATTAGAAATGTGGAGAGTTTTGTGGATGAATGGCTTCATGAGAAAGGACATGACTACGTGCAGTTAGTGAAGCAGTAGCTGAAAATTGCATAGTGCAGCAATAGCAGATGTAGCAATAATATCTTATGTCCTTGGGTAAGCTGGTTCCCAACAGTAGAATGGTCAGCAAAAAGATAAATGTAAGGGAAAACAAAGCAAGCTCAGAAAGCTCCAAAGGCGGGGTTGACCTGTTTTTAATACACCAATGATGAGCCTAAGTTTTGCAATATGCATGAGCTTCATTATAATGGGTATAACTGTACATGTGTGCTTGGAATAAACTGAGACTTGTTGACATTATAGAATGGACTTGTCTCCCGTCACTATTTACACAGGGAACGCATAAGAAAGGGGCAGGGTGAATGGGGGAAAGAAGGGAAAATTACAAACCCCCGCACTCCTCCTCGTCCTCATCCTCCATTTACTCGTCCTCCTCCTCCTCCTCCTCCTCCTCCTCATCCTCGTCCTCCTTGTCCTCCTTGTCATCCTAGTCCTCCCCCTCCTCCTCCACCTCCTTGTCCTGCTCATCCTTATCCTCCTCCTCCTCAATGTCCCCCTACACATCCTCATTCTCATCCTCTTTATCCTCCTATTCTTCCTCCTCCTCCTCGTCTTCCTCGTCCTCCTCCTCCTTGTCCTCCTTGTCCTCCTCGTCCTCCTTGTCCTCCTCATCCTTGTCCTTTCCCTCATCCTTGTCCTCCTCCTCATCCTCCTCCTCCTTATCCTCCGCATCCTTATCCTCCTCATCCTCCTCATTGTCCACCTCATCCTCATTCTCCTCCTTCTCCTCCTCCTCATCTTCCTCCTGTTCCTCCTCCTCATCCTCCCGATCCTGCTCATCCTCATCCTCCTCGTCCTTCTCCTCCTGGTCCTCCTCATCCTTGTCCTCCTCCTCTTTATTCTCCTCCTTGTCCTCCTCCTCCTCCTGTTCATCTTCTTTCTCCTCCTCCT